>NC_069730.1:19150152-19425152 GCF_027358585.1 Pangasianodon hypophthalmus | reverse complement strand
AACTCTTGTGAGATATTGTGGATATCATGATATATTTTTGTTATTTTTATTTAAAAATAACTACAAACTGTCTGGAAGCAACTGATTTGTTGTTGTATTTAATCTTTAAAATTGTATTTTTTTCAGTTTTAAATAATTTTTTTATATGAATATAAAGGTTATTTTTAAATAAAGAATAAATATAAATGAATTTTTTTGTATTTTGAATACTGACGAGATTGCACACAGATTGTGTATCATAGAAATATCTTTGAGTCATATTGCCCACCCCTGTGTGAATGTGTGTGTGTGTGTGTGTGTGTGTGTGTCTGCGCACTCATAGGCTGGCAGCCGGTGTGTATTACATCATCTTTGTGTAACCCCACATCCCTCAGGAGGCAGCCGGTGAACAGGCCTTCTCAACTCATTTGAGAACATCAGCGGTGATAATTACCCGTATCATGAAGATGTCAGTCATTCAAATGGCAGTTAATTTGCTTTTCATGCTCTCCCTCCTCCCTAACACACACACGCACACACACACACACACACACACACGCACACACACACCCCTCTCTCTCTCTCTCTCTCTCTCTCTCTCTCTCTCTCTCTCGTCTCTAGTCCATTGAGAGGAAAATGAGCTGATACCAAGAAAAGCCGAGTGATTAAACAGCACTTTAGAGATTACAGTGAACGATTACAGATCTGAAATTGTACGTACAGAGAGAGTTTGGTCCTGGGAGTGCCAGAATGTGAATGAATGTTATCACATGATAAAGAACAGATTAATGGACATTATTATTATTAGTAGTAGTAGTGATATGTGATATGTACTCTTATCATAAAAGTGCTAACTGTTTATGTTCCTAATAGTCTAATTAGAAGTGGGGAAAAAAGATTAAATCACAAATAAAACCCCATGAATAATCATTTTTAAAAAAGAAAAAAAATCGTATTTATAGTACAAACACGACGTACAGGACATTATTAGTAGTAGTGGTTGTTGTTGTATTATTGATGTTCCTTTACAGTATAAAAAAATTATTTTTTTTTTAAAATCATATCAATAGTACAAAAATGATGTCCTGGTAAAATAAGCACAACAAAATGAACACAATATAAATGATTAAATAATGATTAGATTGATCATGTTTGGGTTGAAGATTTTGGATATTTAGGATAATTTCTTTCAGAAAATTCTTCCATCAGTGTATGAATTTTACGAATGCGACATTTGAACTTGTATTGATATGGATAGAAATAACATATTAAAACAAGCACCTGTGATTTGCAGCTGCACAACAGTCAGAGCTGCTGTTATAGAAAACTAATCAACACCTTCTGACCAATCAGAATCCACAATTTGTCCACAGTAATTCTCCCACTGCATACATGACAAATATTGGCACATATTTTTTTCTGTATTTGTTTGTTGTGTCTTTAAATAACGGGTAAAAACTAAGTTTCATATTTTCTCATTTGTGTCTCTCGCATTAAGTGGCTAATTCTCTAAGCAGAGTCTCATCTTGTGGTTCAGATTGACTGCTTCATCGTCAGGTTGCTCAGGTTGATCAGCAGTGTCGTTAACTCTTATTAGCTCCTGTTTGCTCAGGTTAGCTCCTTGTTAGCATTTTCTCACCACCAGTCTTCACTTGCAATGAAAGACGTATGTTTTGCTCCTTTTTTCACCCATTAGCCCTCGTTAACCTTCATTATCATTCCCCTGGGAAAATTCCAGCATCATAGCATTTTTCCTGACAGCGTCATTTCCTCTCTCTCTCTCTGATGCTTTGACACTCGTTGGCCCCAAGCCAGATAAAGCCTGTTCCTGTTCCTGCTGATCTGATAACCCCGCCTCAAGCCCCTCTCTGATAACCCTTCACTAGCGCACACTGACCGGATCGATGGCTGCGAACGTGATCTCCATCATCCCCCACCCCCAACTTCCCTCGGCCCCTGAGCTCCAGAGTCCTGCCACTCCTCCCATTAGTCAAGGACCCCGTTGAACTCTGACCTCTCTCACTTGGCTCTATTATTGATTTTTTTTTTTTTTTTTTTTCCACCTTTATTTTTTGCCACCTCATCGTACCACCTCAATCCGGATGAAAGAGGCAAAAGGGGGAATTAGCGAGTCGGACAGGGGGGATTCAGACACCGCGATCGATGGAGGGGGAATTTGAGCTTACAGTAGCAGAAAAAAATGTAGACAGGTAAAATAGCTTGAGGCCCGAGAGATAAAGTAATGGTGAAAGCAGTGGTTCAGCCATCAAACTGGCTGACAAAACACAGAGGTCTTTCTCAGCGCCAAAAGAACAGTCAAATCTTTCAGTTTCAAAGGAAGACGTGTGCTTTAGCTCTTTTTTGTTTCTCCACAAATATACATATTTCCATAATGCTCTTCAGGCTCTTACCTCTCAATTTGTTTGTCTTTTTTATTTGCAAAATGACCAACCAACAAGGGATGGCATGGGAGTATTATGGTCAAGAGAGCTGGAACGATTTGGAATTGTGTTCCGGCATCCTTGATCAATTTGAGAGGGTAGCAATTAAAATTTTTTGCATGTACCTGCAGCATGATGGACAGCAGGAACAAACTCACAGTCATTGTGTTTGTTCAATGTGTTACAGAAACAATAAGGTGGTTAAATAGTTAAAATATGGCTAAAGAGTAATACCACTGGAATAGCACAGCAAGCAGCGGAAGTAAAGATGCGAGACTGTGCCATGTGAACCTGAGATCTTGGATAATAGGTTCTCTTCAAGAGCTTGAGGGAACTAATGAGGAAAGTCTCTTAAAAGAAGATAAACCCAATATATCTCCACTAAACCTTCTAGAAAGTCTTGAATGGACATCATGAGGTCATGTCTTCTTATTTTAAATGCATTGTAGTTCTGTCTAAACATCATCCTGGTCATCCCTGATAAATCAGTTACAAACCCATACCTGAATATTAAACAATGGTGGATGGTGCTGTAATTGATTAGCATCATCTTATGACTTATAACATTTAAACCACAAATGGACCTCTGAGGTGTCTGAAGCATGCTGGAGACATTAATGTACCCAAATCTCTGACCAATTTCACGTATAAGGACCCTCAATCCTTCTTTTTTTAGTTTGTCCCACAAACCACGTATTGCACCTCCTCAATAATCCCAACCAGCGCCGGGATTCTGCAATCTCACCCACCCAGAGCTGTGGATTATCGCGGCCCTGGATTTACTTGCACCCTATAGATGAGGCGCTTGCACCATTGGCACTTGGTACCACCTCGGTATCAGGCCGGTCCCTATCCAATTGGCCTTCATTAGGTTGATCCAGGATGGGATGGCACGGCTGGGGGCAAATCCCTCAAGCCATGAATGTTCAAGCCAAGCCTATTGCACCAATCGTCACCAGCCTTCTCCGGGCCGCTATCAGGCGCAGCCCAATGCTGATCACAATCCTCTTAACCGGCTGCTTTATTAACCAGTCGTCCCATTAGACATGAAAGAGGAGAGCAGCAGTGAGGCTAAATCCTTCCCATTTCCAAAAAAAAATTCACCTCTATACCATTTCTCCTCCTGCTTCACCCCCATCACTCAACACATTTGGGGGTTTATGGCTTTATGACAAGTGTGTGTCAGTCAGTCAATAAGACATTTGACACTAATGATTCTAGACTTCATCACCCCTAAATCCGCATCCAAATTGAATTTTAATTCTTCCAAATGGATTACACTGGTTTTCAAGGCTCTAATTAAATGTTTCATTTATTTTCTTCAGTCAGGTGACTAGTCTGAGAGCCGTAATAATAGCAGTTAGTCTTATAAAGCCGTAGTCAAATCATTCATTACTAGGGAAGGACCTTACAAATAAAAAGAGGCAGGTGATTGTTTTAAATGACACGTCGTCTCCACCCCTCGTCCTCCCAAAGGCCTTCCCCTCTCCTCCCCCGTTCCCTCCCTTTTCCCACCCCAGTTGTTCCCCTCGCACCCTCGCTCCTCTCAGGGGGCAGATTAGCCTCCGTTCCTCTCTTTAATTGATATTTATGTAATGCGGGCCGGCCCTGGCTTCCACCCTTTCCCTCTGAGAGCTGAGTGCTCTCTGTGGTCCTGTCGTATTCCAAAGGCATAGGATTCAAATGGATATTAGGTTTGCAATTATACAACGCCCTGTGTCCACTTAGGAAGCATGGAAACTGGTTGTAATGCTGAATGTATACGACGTGATTTCCTTGTTGCAGACTAATTCTGGGGATCAGCATGGCTACGAAGTCCTATGGTGATCATTTCAAGCATGTTCGAAATTCTCTGCGGTTAATTGTGTCGTGTGAGTGTTTCTACGACAAGCAGTGAAACAACAATAAGCAACAGCCAAAGACAGTCTGAGAGGAAATCAAATTCAGCAGCAGATCCCTGAATCCAGTTTAACATCATCTGTTTTTGAGAAAAATATTTGGCATGTCAAACCTAGCATGCTTGTTAGGAACAGCAAAAAAAAAAAAAAAAAAAAAAAAGACATGACATGATTCCTGTTATGCACATTATAAAAAAGACTACGTTTCTTTGTGCTATATCTCCAGTTCTCTTTGCAGAACAGTCAATATTCACTGCTGGCCTCTCCCAAACCAATCCTTGAGTGTTGGTACCAAAGAAAGATAATAAAAACAACAAAAAACAGATCAGCCCAGTGCCTACCATTTTCTAAACCTATGTGAACAAAGGTTACATATGGAATTGCAAAATCGATCCGTGGATTTTAAGACATGAGATGAGCTCCGCCCCCAAACGACTACAGAACGACTCAAGTATTAGGCCCAAGTGTGAAAAATCCCTATTCAAAGGCCTTAACATTGATAGCATTATTAGCCAAATGATCCATTGCCTGCTATTTTTTATTTTAGCATTAGTCTCCTATTTAAATGTACGGCTTTGATTTGAGCTCATTTGGAACTAAACGCTATTAGCTTCCTGTGGTTGTGGCATAGAAACTGCTTTACCGCCCGCAGTGAAGTCGAGTCATGCGGTGAGTCCCTCAGGACAAACAGAAGCCGCTCGGCTCACCGTTTTCTCGGCTTGTAGATGTAATAATCCTCACAAATACCCATAAATCTGGGTGTTAATGATAATGCTCAAATCCTGCTTTCACCTGAGCATCTAGTGGGCTCTGAGAGGAATGAGCAAAACAATGACAGCAAAACAATTTTTGTTTGTTGTCTGATTATCTCACTTAGCAAACCTTAAAATTAAACTGTAGTCTGTTATTTAATAATTGATTTTATCCTACAGTGCTATTGAATTCTGTATTCTGATTGGTCAGAAGGTGTTGATTAATTTTCTCTGACAGTAATGCAGGTAAAAAAAAAATCACAGATTTACATTAATGCACTTGTTCTGTAGTGTATATATGTTATTGTTTTTATAGTATAACAGCTCATTCACAGGGACTTGGATGGTCCACAAAAAAATCGGTATAAATGTGTCTAAGCATTGATATGATGAAGGTTTCTTTAAGGAAATAAGTTTATTTAACATTTATGGAAGAAATCTTTCGAGCATTAAGAGAGAGAGAGAGAAAAAGGTGGGTGAGGTAATGACTGGTTATAGCTGCTATAATGTAAGTGAGAACAGGAGCTAACTTGTATCCCATACAGTAAACATAACTAGAAATGGATAAAAAGTACAACGTGTTGTTCTTTAATAAATACAAATTGTAATTGTTGGTTTATTGTTGTGGTATAAGAGGAATAAAACAGTAACTCTGCTTCATCACACCACCTTATAACTTACAACTTAGAATCATTAAAAAAAAAAAAAATTTCAAATTGTTCTCACCCCATATATTTTGCTTATATAGTAACACGTAGTACGTTGTTAAGTCTTGCCATGAAGAATTAAAAGTTTGTCGACATTTTGTACCTGCCAGGTTTTGCACCTTTACTGTCCATTTGATGATCAGAATGCAAAAACAATTCAAAAGTACCAAATTTGCTCTCTTTGGCCTGATTTGGTTTCATGCTGCACAGAAAAACTAAACACATCTGCTGAGGAACATGTGGAAAGGGGAAAGACAAAACTCCTTTTTTTTCCTCTCTAGAAAACTGCCTGATATATAAAAGTCCAAGTCTTCCACAGACCACCAATAAATCCAGCTCTGCTGCTGAAGGAAGTTGAACTCCAGCGTGGGTTCTCGGAGTTCTCCTTTAAAGTGTCCCAGGGAGTTAAAAACACCAGCACACTCAACAAACTGTCAAAGTCAACAGGTAGAGGAGAGAAGATGGAGACAGGAGTGAAAAGTCAGACAGATGAATTTGGAGTTTATAAGCTCATGATATGAGATCTGTGAGCTCAGGATCGATTGAGTTCTCAAAGTATAGTGTTTTCTTTAGAAATGATGGAAAGATTTAAGAGAAGAAACAAAGCAGATCAGGAAAAATGAGCAAAAATGTTGTGTGCTTTTTAGAAAAAGTGAATAAATCAATGTGGTTGGATGAAAGGTAGCATCGTGGTCGTGTCCTGTGCTCTGCCGCCGCTGTAAATTCCTCATATACATCCTTTCAGCTCTAAACTGAGGTAATGTGTGTTGACTCTATTATCGTGACCGTGTTGAAATTTGACACCTACACTTTAAATACCTGCAATGAACTTCACTTTCTCCCTCCTTCTATTTTTTCTCACTGGCGCTCATATTCTGTCATACAGACACTAAAACAGTGCAAAGAACATCCTCACCATTGAACTACAAAACATTAAAGGACTCTGTGGAAATCCTAGAAGATTTCACAAACCTCTGAAACATTCCTCTGCGGTCTGATCATTATAGTAAGTAGAATGGCACGCTGTATAGCCTTCTGAGAGATTAAAGGGTGCAAGATGCTGAAATGTTCACATCTCGTTTAGTAATTATTATGGTCAAGAATGTGAAGTGGGTGTGGGTGTGAACGTCACCTAATTGGATTTGGATCGTCTTGCACATATAGGAAAAAGCTCTTTCCTATTTTCTGTACAAATTATTTTGCTTAAGTAATAGCTATAAATGTTTATTACTGTCATTATTATTTTTACTCATTATACCACAACACTGCACAGTGTTGTTGATATAGTGACGTTTCCTGTAAGTAGATGTATCTTTAACATTTATGGAAGGAGTCTCCAGTGTAAGAGGTAAAGCTGTAACTTGAAGTTTTCCAACATCTTCAAGACAGAGTTGTTTACACTTTTTGCAGTTTCTTGGTAACAACACAAACTAATAAGTAATAAACTTAATAACTAAGAGAGAGAAAAAGAGAGGCTGGTGAGGAAACAAATGTTTATAGGTGCTATAACATAAGTGAGAACATGTTTCATGTATCTATAAACAGATAAAAAGTACATGTTCTTTAATAAATCAAAATTGTAATTGTCTGCAAATTGCTGTGGGGTATGAATAATAAAACACCTCATTACAGAAAATAATTAACTTTGCGGTGGTAACAGTAACTCCACCTCTTTTTTCCCTTAAAGAGCATGACACTCAGAGTTTCACTCCTTACTTCTGGTCCATGTTGAGGTTAAAACAGGGTCAGGCGTCGGTTGGAAACTCTGCAGTCTGTTAAGTCGCTTTAGAAGAATTTTCGTGGACGTGCGATTGTGTGTAGTGTTGGTGTAAAAGGGCGAGCTGTCAAGACGAGAGGCTCGCTGCGCTACTCTTTGAGGATTGTCGGGAGGTGTTGAGGGAGCATGTCATCCGGCATGTCATGCTGAGCAGAGGAGGGAAGGCTTTTTTTTCCCCTTGACTTGACTCTCCTTTACTTTTGTCCTCTCTTCCAGTCTGCGAGTGAGTGAGGGAGGGATTTCACAGCATGGTGTCAGGGTTAATATTTACCTCTGCAGAACAGCCTGGAGACTCTCCCTCATGTTTGGATACTGTCTGTTTATTCCTGCACTTCTCATATTTTCACTCATTTAATATTTATATTTGACATTTCATCATTTGGCAGATCTAAAGCTAAGCAGACACGGCTGACGACTTGCAAAGATGGTGCGATTTTTGCACCTTCAAAAAAGTCTGTAGGTTTTGTGGTTAATAATCTGTGTTGGTGCTTTTCCACCAAATGCCGTGGTACAGTACAGTACACTTACTATACTGATTTTTGAGCACTTGTGTCTGGTTCCCATCTCACAACAGTACCTGTGAAGTTCTCTGGAAGTTGTAAAAGCAAATCAGTTTTCTTCTACATGAAATATAAACAGGCTTATATTTTTATTTTACATTAAAATGTAATACATGTGGCAAACTAATGACCACGAGACACAGTTTGTTAGCCGGTGGTAATGTTGGAGCTTGACCAGTATGAAGCTATGGGGGGCCAATACTTTAATCCTAGTTTAAAGTGAAAATGGTCAGAACAAAAATACAGTACAAGGAGCATTCTTTTGGGCATCTAGTGCACGACATTAGGATATACTTTATGTAGGGAACATGTATAGTGAATAGGAAGCCACTCTGAGAAGCCAGTTGATTTTTTTGCACAGTAAGAAATGTCCAAAAAGGACATTTGAAAAGAGGATATAGCTTCTTGCTTTTTTTTTTTTTTTTTTTTTTGTCCAGCATCCCAACATTGTCGTGCATATATGGTATAAGTTTACACCTGCGTTTTTACAAGTAATCCCTTTCCAAAAAAATCAGGAAGCAGCCATGGACCTCTGATTAAACATGATCTCTGAGCTCATTGATGATTTGCAATATTTACCATTAATTTTACTACTTTAGACAAGACCTAACAGCCAGAAAACCACAAAATGCCAAATCGTATTTTCAGTTTGCTTAATTTTGCTACTGATGCAGATTAAAATTCCAAACTAAAAAAAAAAAAACAAGACTTTTTTTTTTTTTTTTTTTTTTTAAGAACAGTGAATGGAACCTAACATTACACAAACTTTTTTATTTAAAAGCATTTTTTACTCTGAAAGAATTTACTTTTCCCTGGGAATCCTGAATGCTTCACCTTTGGCCTAATTTACCTAAAATCTGTATTTTTGAGATTATTTTTTTAGATTTTTTTATTTATTTATTTAAATCTCAAAACTATAACATGTAATTACAAATAATAGGTTTTTAAAGGCAAAGTTTACTCCTAGCAATTTCAAAACAAAGAAAAAAAACATTGGCGAAAATGTAAATTTATTAAATACTCCACACGGGGGGAAAAAATTTATTTAATGTTGTTTAAATTTTTTTAAATGTTTAGATTTATGAAATTCATATTCTAATACGTTTGGCGGCTTCCATCTTCATTACACACGCACATGCAAATTTAGAATACCATCAGCGATAAAACAGCGTACAACAAAAATCGCTCGGTTTTCGCAGTCCATTTAAAACAATGATGACTTGCTTAAAGTGAAAATTAAATTCTTTGCTCAGCCTTAACTTCCAAGTGCTTAGGAGAAAGAAAAAAAAAGGTCCTTATCTAGTCGATTCAAAAGGCCTCTCTCTGTGTGAGAGGGGATTTCAGCCTGCGCTCGGGGAATATCAGTGGCTGCCAATTGCCATAATGGCCTCTAATTCCAAATTAATTCAGTCTAAATGAACTGTCAGGAGAAGATTGATCTGTTGTACGGGGCGCTTTGATGAGCAGCGTCTTGGGAAGGGGTGATTAGCCGCCGAGGCCTGAGCCAGCTCACCCCAAACACCGCCCCGGGGCCGCCAGTCTGCGGAGGACCGAAGCGTGGGCGCTGGCGAAGCAGGTGGACACCGGGGTGTTAGTTAAAGGCAACGTGGATAAGTGGGAAAGCGTGCAACGGGACGGTTTGTCTCTTTTTTTTTAATTGGACAGAAATTCATATGAAGAAGGAATGAAGGAAGGAAGGAAGGAAGGAAGGAAGACATTTGAATGGTGGTCATTAGTGACTGTCGCATAATAAAACAATAAAATCAAGGTTAGATGATTGTCATGTTGAGCGTATGCAGCATCTTCATATCTAATATGTATCTGCTGTTGATATTCATTAAATAGAATAAAGATGGTGCCTTTTGTTTCTTGCTGAAGAGTCAAATTACTAAATGCCTCGTTCCTGAGTGAATTTTTGTACTTGCAGGTGTGATGCCATGAAATGAGTTTGACCCTCTCACACTTTTAAGAATAGCACAAGATATTTAACTCTGGATGGTTTTTTTTGTTTTTTTTTTAATGTCAGTATCTTCTGAAACATTGAAGTAGTATGTATTACTTATTTATTACTTATTTATTAATATTTATTAGTTGAAATAGTTCATCAATAAGCTGTCCAAGTTTGTTTGTTTGTTTATTTATTTATTTTTAAGTATTCCAAGGATTTCCAATATGGAGGCTGGTCTTTTTGACATTTGTCTCACTGTCTTACTTTTGCAACAGAACATTGGCCTTCGAATGATAGTCAACATTCAAGATTAATTTATGGATGTACAGTGCTGTGCATAAGTATTCACCCCTTGAGGTTTTCCACATTTTGTCGTGATACAACCTGGAACTGAAATGGTCTTAATTTGGATTATCTGTTTATATGTGTGTAAATCTACACAAAAGATCATAATATTGGTGTGTGTGTATGTATGTGTGTGTGTGGGGGGGTTCTATATGGTTTCTATATGGTTTGCATAAAAGTTAATTGCATAAGTATTCACCCTTGTTGCTGTGAAACCAGTAAATCAGGAGCAGAAGTCAAATAATTAGTTGAATAAGTGTCACATGATCTCCTTATTAATATACCTGTTCACTTTGTGTCGATTTGCTTATCTGATACTAGTCACTGCTGCAGAATAATTACCTTCTTATACAATGGAACATTCAAGAATGTTCAAGGACGTAACTTTTTTTAAAGTACAGAGTTCATACTTGAATTTTATCCACACAATATTTTTCTGTCTTTCTGGAGAACTTCTGAGCTGTTGGACTTTGTGTCATTTGCCTTTTGGTTCACTTTTGGACCTTCTTACCCTCCACGCTAATATTTCGTCCATTCTAGCACCAACCTTGAACCGGCCGACGTGAATACGATGGCCAGGCCTCATCAGTTCAGAGCTTGCATTTCCACCTAGCGCTGATGATGAATATCGTCCGAGTCGCACCGTGACCTCACCTTTGACTCAGGCGTTTATGGAAATGCCGTCGAGCTCGTTCCGGCCTTCATGAAAGGAAAAAGCCGCTGTTTTCAAAGTCACCGAGGCATCATCGCACCACAGTCAGAGAGTTTGCAATTCATTCGACGGCCTGCTTACTGAAATATCATTTACTTTCTTCATGGATGGATGGCTAATAAGATGCCGTCTAATAGACTTTCAGCCTTTCACTGGGATGCGAACAGGTTATCTATCAGTCAAAATAATTATCATTATTGCAGAACGATGATGACTTTTTTCATCCACAATGAATGTTTATTTCAATCTCCGGTGTGTTATTTAATAAATAAGCCTCATTTAGAGATCATCAGTCCTTCATGGTGAGGCTGCCACCAACCGTACGCTTCCTACACGCCACTTCCGAGCATAATTACATCAATCCGAGGAGCAGGTTGAAGCTCCGGCACTGCCAACAGAACTTTCAAAACCCAAAAGCATGAAAGAAGGCAACCTATTGGGTACTGTTTGATGTTCAAATCAATCTCTTTCCAAGTCTCCATTAACGCTGTGCTTTAAAAGTATTGGACACACTCCGAAGTACGGCAATGGCATTAGATCTGCTGTCATTAATTTGGGCCGGAAAAATATTGCAAGTCCCTCTCTCTCTCTGTCTCTCTCTCTCTCACTCTCTCTCTCTCTCTCACTCTCTTTCTGTCTCTTTAGCTTTCTCAAAAGCCAAAATAGTTAACCTCATTACTGCAGCTATTTATTTCTAACGTTGGTTTATTTATATATTTCCAGGCTGAGAGAGGAATTTTATGCTTTGTGTATGTGAATTAATATGGGCCATGGAAATATAGAAATATTCTCAGCCTTGATCTTTATGCTAAAGGAATGTGAAATATAAATCTTTTAATAAAATGGATATAGGAATATCGAGAACGTGACAGGTTAGAAAAAATGTGCCCCTAAAACACAAACCCTAAAATTAGTTGCAGTGGTGTTTAACATTTCAAACTAAGACATAAATAAACTTTATAAATTTTGATTTAACTGTTAAATTTCTGTATGACGCCTTTTTATTTCCTGTTTCAACTCCGAGTGTGACCTCATGCTATATGTTGCTGTTGTTGTTGTGATGTACAGTAGGACGTCTCTCCCATCAACATCCTTTTCCATCTCAAGGTTTTAATCTGTAATCTTTAATCCTCACCAGACATCAACAGATAAGATATTTTCCTGCTCACGTCTTCAAGTCTTTAGTCAGAGAAAACTGTTTTTCTCTTAAAATAAGTCCATCGGTTCTTCTTGTATCCTCCATTTTCCACGAGTGGTCAGTTTCTTATAACAGCAGCATGCGTCTTAATGTAGATTGATATAGTGGGATTTGTTTTATTTGTTTCCCTCATTCTGTTATGTCCTAATGGATCTTTTTGGAAGTGTGGAATTCAAGAAACAGTCATTAAAACAATGGTTCAGTTAAAAAAAAAAATCTAATTTATATGATTTTCCACGTATCCTAATTCAGCCGGTCGCCAAAACATGTTTGTTATCTGACATTTGCTTCTTTCATTTTGCACTGTAGCTATGAAGCGCTAATGTAGCTAACAAGTAATGGAAGTTTGTCACCCAAAAATCTTCCCAGTTCTTCAGTGATGTCACTCAGATATGGTGGCACTTCCTGTCCTTTAGAAACATGAACAAAACTTCACCATGTTATGGAACACCAAGTGATTTTTTTTTTTTCCCCCAATGCAGTTTGGTATGACTCCGCCCCTCTAGGCCCCACCTCCTGAACTTTGAAGGTGGGATTGTGCCTGAAAGCTGGAAGTGACGTGAATGATAATATAGTTTTAATCTGAACTTCAAAGTTGAGTTCGAATCCTGACAATGCCGCAGCATGGGTCTTCCAGGTCACTACATGTATTTGTTTTCTTAAAGTAGCATTATCAGTGTATACTGGGAAAAGCCCAATTTTGAAGATTTATTTCATCATTTATGGCAGTGACAAAATACAAATTTTGCAAAACCATTTTACAGACTGTAAAATGTCATTTGAGAGATGTTTATGAAGATTTGGGCGTGTATTTTTGGGATAAGAGTTTGGGTGATGTTCTGCAATGAACTAGGGTCGCATCCAGCGTGCATTCCCACTTCGCACTCGTTGTTCCCGGGATAACTCTCTATACGTTTTGACCCTGACCAGGAAACAGTATTTAAGCTGAGTTTTATCTTTTATCTACCTCAACCTTGCAGCTCCGGACGCCAAACATGTCTTGAAGGATGAACAGAATTTGGATTGAAAATCGTGTAAATTTGATTTTGTTTAAACCAAGCCATTCCTTTAACGCTGTGTTTTATTTCAACTGACTGTTTAAAATGTTTAAATATGTTGAGTATGGCTCAGTTTTAGCCCTCTGCGTGTACCCCCAATTCATTATCATGTAGTTCATTAGTTATTACTGCACCGTTGTCGTGCGCTCTAGCGGAGACCTGCACATCCTGAGAGAATCTGCTCCATCCTGCTGTTTAATCTGGCTGCCCGGCTGGCTGTGAAGTAACTCAGGATGGCCGACGGACCTCAGGACATACGGCGTCCAATGTCTCATTTCCCTGATGGAGCTCCGTGCTGTTTGACATCGCAGAGATTTGACGTCGATGAGATCATTAGCAACTTTACTCCTCTGCTGGCCCGGGGCTACGGCCAGATAGACGGCGCAATCTCCACGGACTCCCCTTCATTTCAGCCTCGTCCTTCTTCCCTCTCTCTCTCTCTCTCTCTCTCTCTCTCTCTCTCTCTCTCTCTCTCTCGCTTTTCTGCCTCTCGCTCCTTTCCATCCTTAGACTCTAGTCATTTCCATCTGGAAAAAAAAACTTATTTAGGCCTCGCCGTGTCCTGCCCTATATGCGCTTTGATCAATTCTGGGCCAGAGGAATGGATTTTGCGCCTCAACTTATTAGCTTAGCATCAGCATGTAAATACTGTTCGTGACCTCCTAGTAGTCCTGCATTATTTAGAAATGCTCTGGTCAAGCTGGTCATTAAGGATCCTGCAATTTATCGTGGAGAAGTAAATCGTATTTTTGTCAGTTTCTTTCTTTAAAATATTACACGCTAATCAAACATTACTTTGAAAACTAACGTGATAACGTTAACATCTGTGATTGTTAATTTGTAGATCAATTATGATCTTTGACTACAAAGAAAACATCAAATGAAGACCATAAAAGCTAGAATTCACTCTGATGTACCTCTTAATGTTTAATATTTCTCATCAGCAGAAAAGAGGGCTTTTTTTTCTTATTAATAAAGAACACCCCAAATGAGCCGTGACTTCCGCAGCCCTCGACTCAGAACCTCATTTTCATTTCTAATCAGCAAAAGTGGTTTTGCTGGAGTTTTTTTCCATTTAACTCAATTTCTAGCTCGTGATTAACAACTTGCTTACATTTTTAAATATGAAATGTTAAACACTGTTAATGCATTTTAATTTTGTTACAAAATTGTTTTATTCTAATTAAAACCCAACTGACAGAAAATGATTGAAGCCTTATGGTAATGAATTGCATAAATATGATCAATAAGCCTTATTATTACACCAAATTATAAAATATTTCAAGATTTATCTGTTATTCATGAAAAAATATCTATATTTATAGATCCAAAACAGAACTATCAATCAGATATACAATGGTTAAACTTTTTTGTGTTAAATATAACACTTAAACAGATGGCAAAGATGTATTAAAAAAAAATAATCTTTATGTATTCTACAGACATTAAAATGTGTTAAAAATAGTTTTATAACATAATCTTCAGAGTTTCTGATGGACAGCGAGAGTATTTCCTGTTTTCTGAACACAGTTGATTTAATTTCCATTTCCAAGTGAAGAATTCACTAAAATAAAAGATGTTGATATGTTCAAACTTCAGTTAGTTTTTAAAAGCTGTTGAATTCTGGATTCTGATTGGTCAGAAGGTGTTGATTAATTTTCCAGAACAGCAGCTCCGACAGTAGTGCACAGGTTTATATTAACACATTCATTTGAATACGTTATTGTTTCTATAGCAACAGCTCAATCACAGGGACTTGTACAGTGGATGTTCCACATAAACCGATTAAAAACATTGTTACTGTGAATTTGTCTGTAAGGAGAAGTTTATTTAACATTAATGGAAGGAGTCTCCAGTGTCAGAGGTAAAGCTGTAACTTTAAGTTTTCCGACATCTTCAGGACAGAGGAGTTTACGGTTTGCGGTTTGTTTGGGTTTTTTTGTTTTATTAGGAGAGGCTGGTGAGGGAATGATGAGGGGAAAATGTATGTCATTCTTTACTTAATAAAAATGTAATCATTGAAAAATTGCTGTTGTATAAGAGGAATAAAACACTTGGTTGTAACAGTAGCTCTGTTTCATTACATCACCCTGTCATTGATTAGTTTCCTGACATGACACAGAGTGTTTTATTCTTTACTTAACACCTCTCATTGGTACTTGTAAATTCTTAACAGTTTGCACAGTTTGATTTGGATAAAAAGTTATAAAGGTTAATGTTAGGATTAGGAGCAGGGTTGTGCCTTTTCATACGACTTCATTTATAATAAATTTAATGAAATCAACTGCATCACTTATTCCTTGTAAAAATCAGAAAAATTTCCTCTTTTTTGAGGTTGGTTCAGTCGGTGGAATGTAGCAGTTCTGGCAGTTTGATTGTTGCCTGCTATCATTTTTACATTTATTAAAAATTTTCACATTATAAAAAATGTGAAGACTGTTTTTAGCTCTCGGATATCGAGCACTTGGCCTGCTGACTGTGAAATCACCTGAACTTGGCTTTGACTAACATGTAAAGTGGGCTAAAGCTTAAAGAGGCGGGATGTGATTTTGGGGAGCGCCGTTGCTTTGGAGTCGGCCTCTTAAAGTCCTAAAGTGTCTCCCTCCCCCTCCTCCTCCTCCTCCTCCTCATCCTCGTCCTCGCTTTAGAAAACGTACGCAATCTCGATTTCCAAATCCGTCTGATTTCATGACTCTCAGTGAGCGGGTCGCTGGTGACTGACGCTGGTGTGTGTTCTCATGGGCCACGGTCTGGGGAAGGGAAGGAAAGGAGGCGGGGCGGGGTTTAAGATTTATTTGCGGTCTCCGTCTTGAAAAAGAGCTTACGGCCTGAGCCGAAGAATCGCAGGGAGCTAATGTGAAGATTTTGGACTTTCTCTCAGGCTCGGGTGTCGGCTAAAGCTCTAGCAGCGGGAGCTGTTTGCCAAGGTCCTGCTCCCACTGAGCTCGGATTAATACTCTCCCACTGCTGAGGTCTGAGGACCCCCACCCCCTGACACACACACACACACACACACACACACACATACACACATACACGACACTTGTGCCGGACCCTAATCATCTCACCACTCTAATCCACACTCTGTTCATCTCCTTCTTTATCTCAGCTAAGCACGTAAACACCTCCCAAGTGTTATTCGCAACACTGGAGGTAGAAGAATGCCAGTAAATATGTTTTGTACTGTCTTATTATAGAAGAAAATCCTGTAAATTTGACTTTTGACTGGATTTTAGGGTGTTTGTGTATGTAGAGGGTCCACATATAACCGTAGATTAATATATATCGATAAAGTTTTTTTTACATTTTGTTTATATAATTCACTTTAATATAAATGAATGTAGACTAAAGTGAATTAAGCAGTAATCAAACTCAGACTTAAACTCTGAATTCATGTTCTCATAATTTGTTTATATTATGAAGTTATTTGTGTATATATACAGCATAATATTCCATAATTTGTACATTTTTAAACTGCTGAACTAAGCAATTTAATCTTATAGTTATTTTTTAGAGTACTATAAACTTAATAAAACTTTTTTCTTATCATTAAATCAGTTTGGAGGTGTTAAAGTGTGAAAAGTGTCACTGCAGACACCTGGACAGCAGAAAAACCTGAATTTGTATTGAGCATGTGACAGGCAGATCTTATTGCATCATAACATATAAGAGCCAATCATGTTCTAATATGCAAATGCAGTCCATGCAACACTGGGAAAAGGAGATGAGGTATTTAAGGTTGGGAGAATTTCCCATTTGCTCATTTATCAGATCTCGATTTCTTGATGTTGGTAAAAGTGTAGGCACCCCTTTGCTCTTTTTTTGTCATACTATTTACATTTACAGTTTGAAAAGAAAAAACAGAATGGGTGACTTTGATCTAACGTGCTGTAACAAATCAATTCCCCAACAGTATTTAAAGCTAAAACTTTGTGTTTATACTTAAGTTTCTGAGAGTGTTTTGGATTTCTTCAGTAGTTTTACTAACCAAAGATCAGATTTTTATGCACCAAAGATCTGGAACTCATTACCGATATCACTGATTTAAAAAAAAAAAAAAAAAAAAATTCATTTTAGAATTGAACTAATATACAGTTTAATTTTTTATTATTTTTTTTTTTATTTTATATTACAATTTTTTTTTGGTCACTGCTTTTATTTATTTATATTTTTAATTTTCCTATTTTATAATTTTTTTAATATTTGATTTTCTTTATTACTTGTTTACTAGTTTTTTTTTTTTTACTTTACACTTTAAAGAACTTTGAGATGCATTTTTAAAAATGTGAAAGGTGCTGTATAAGTAAAGTTTATTGTAATAATAATAATAATAATAATAATAATAATAATAATAATTTTACAACATCGACCAACTTCACTGTTTTTCAGAGTAGGAAGTAACGTGATTTCGCTTTAAAAATTTCCATTTTTAAATATTTAATTACCAAAAAAGTAATCAGCCTGAATTATTTACATTGCGGCACTGTTGCATTTCTAGGGTCTGGTTTTGATATTGTTGCATCTGGAGAACGATAAGGCAGACCCGTTTCCCTGCTTTGTGTTGGATTTACCGACTTCTCCGACTGTTTCTCTCATCCAAAACGTACATCTTTCACCCCTTTTCCATCCTCTCAGGCTGCTTCAAATCAGTTGGCATAGAAACTGAATAACAAACATATTTGCAGCAAAGCAACAGAAAGAGGATGACTTGGCTTTTTTTTTTCCATTCGGCGCTCCAAAGAGGCTGTCAAAACCCATTACCTAAGTGTCCTTTATCTTCCCATATGCTTTTGTTGCCTAATCAGCTTTGTATCTCTCCAAATCCAGGATTGGGATAAAAACAAATGGATCAGTCCGGCGTGTAGAGGACGGGAGGCTGAAAAGTGGCCTAGCACGGCTTTGTGGCCAGGGGGAAGAAAGCAGGCAGAAATAGGCCAGGAATAGTATAGCTCTCTTTTTTTCTCTCTCTCTCTTTCTCTCTTGATCCTCTTGGATTTTTTTCTTTCTCTCACAGAAATACGCTTTATACCCCTCGATCCACGCCGGCGGAGAGGAAGAGGACATTTGCAGGATCAAGGCTCGGACTCGGTCTCAGAAACTCGCCTCACAAAAGAACTATTACTCTTCTCAGATTTGTACGTTTTTCTAAAAGCTCTCAGCTGTGACGAGTCACTGTTATATAAAAAAAGCAGTATAAATGTGGTAGCGTGGGTTCTGGCTCCTTTCAAAGATAAAAAGACATCAATACAGTTTCATTTTTGGCGTCCACATCAGATTATTCGGTGTTAACAAATGTCTAAGAAAAGGTGGATTATTTTGGCCCACGCAGTATGGTATGGAATGAAAACAGTAAAAAAACCAAACAGGAGCTGATTTCTTTCTAGCCCAGACTGTAGATTCACACAGCCTATCAGTGAGACTCGTCTTAATCAGGTGATCACACAGAGCGACACGCCCCCTAAATTCGCTCCTCATTTGCTCGGATATTTTTCCGTAACACGTCATCAGCAGCGATCCAGAGGTCACGTGTGCAATACACTCCTAATGAACGTGAATGAGGTGGACTATTTACTCTGTCATCATTTTTCCCCAAAACATGCCTTTTGGAAACTAAAAGTAGATAGACTAAACATACAGCAAAGTACAAATGACACAAAAGGACAAACGACAGAACTAAATGAAAAGGTTAAAACTTTTCTGTTGGTTTGGCATTCAGAGAAAAACTGACATGAACCCAGCAGAGCATTAAGAATTTAAAACCACTTAAAAACAAAAAATTAGAACTCATGAATGCTGTCTGTCGGTCTTTAAATGTGAGTGTGTAAAAGTAATAGCCACCGTGTTAGAGATGGCATGATACTACTTTTCTTTTTTCCAATAGCGATACTGAGACCAGGCTATATCGCTATACTGTACATCCCCTATTTTTCTATTTACTAAGCTTTAAAATAAAATTTTAAAAACTGAAGCACTTGAAAATACAACTTACACAAAACCAGAGCTTTTATGTAAAAATCACTTACTCTACAAATATAGATATAATAAAGTATAAATATAATACAAATCAATCCTAAAAAAAAAAATACAATTAAAAATACAGTCTCTTTTTATATATGAATATTTTCAGTTCCCAAAATAATAAACCTCTTCCAAATCCAATTCAAAACTTTTTTATTTGTTACAGGATTGGATCAAATTTATTCTTTTTTTCTCTGATATCAGAGCCACTATTTTTTAATCTTCTATGCAAATGAGATGTTCAAATCAATTTTAGACCTTTAAAACAATAAATATTACAAAAAACTCTCAAATTTCTGCTGCGATTCTGCTACAGGCTGCAATTTAATAATATTTAAATCACCCAAAATGTATTTCTGGATGTGTTGATATCATTTTTATCATATCGTTTATGATAGACGTTTCCATAGTTAAACATCTCTAAAAGTCCCTAGAACCTCCGAATCGTACTTTCAGGTTGAATTCCAGGTCGAAAAGTTCACATGGTGGCATTTTTTTTCATATCTGGATTCATGAATGTTTGATTTCTACACTTTGTGTAGTAGAAACAATGGAAAATCAGTATTTTATTTTTTTAAACTAATTTCATGAAAAAAATGATTTAATTTCCTGTTTTAATGCATTCCAAAAAAAATTCCCAAAGGCAATTTTCCTATTTTCATTTCAAAGCAAATGAACACAACATACACAGATCTTCTTATTGTGCCACTTTTAAGACCTTGTGATGTATTGCTTAACCCGAATATTTTTGCTGCTGAGCCTGAGCTGTTGATAGATATTACATTTTAGCTCGTCTAATATCATGACTGCTGAAAAGGGTCGAGACTCCGGACGGTTAAACTGACACAGAACTATGACTGTTGCTTCTCCTTCACTCTAATCAATGGGAGACAAATCACCAAGCAAACATCTCTTTCTCTTTCTCAGACACCCACACATGCTTCTTCTCATCCACTAATCTATACCAGACAAATTAGCCTGGCAAACAGATCGGGAGAGAAAAAGATTTACTCGGTGCCGGCTAATTACATCAGCTCATTAAGAGTCTTTAAGAGGCTGTGATTAGAGATGTTTGTTCACACTCTGCGTGGTGTGTTTAATGAGCGCCAGTTTATCACCAGGCTGCCCGAAGCGCACTCTGTGTGTCTGTGTGTGCGTGTGTGTGTGTTGTGTGGATGGGACCAGAGGGCTAATCAGCCTATCATCAATATTTAAGAGCACTGTAGAAGGGCCTTATGGTGTTAAAAGAATCATGAGTCTTAAAGACCGGTCCTTAATGGGAGTTACTGGGATGAGACCTCGTTTGAGGAGTGTTGATTTGTGATTGGTGTGTGTGTATAGATAAGGGAGGAAGTGTGTATCGAAGACATATACACATATATGTCGTAGGCTAACTTTTTTAAAAACATATATATATATATATATATATATATACACTATCAAAAAAAAGTCCAATTTCTGGGAGAGATTTGATCTGGAGATTTGAATAAGTGAATCTTATATGATGCATATGATGCTAACCGAAGCATTTTAATTTGTGAATCCATCAGTTTCTAGAAATGAAAACAAATCATTTTTAGATTTTACCACCACACACAGTCTCATGATGTGTTCAGATGGAAAGATGACCAAGCAAACACACAATATTTGTGCCTTTTAAATGGTTCAAGTCACGAAAAAGCTTTTGCTAGCCATGACTTATTTAGGTTGCACATAGCTAAAGTCAATGGAAATAATGTAAAATTGTTGAGGAAGTCAACATTTCCCTCAGATGTGTTAGTAAATTACTAAAAATATTGTCAGTAAGACTGCAACACTGTAATTACACTTAGCATCAACTGCTAACTGAACGTCCATGTGTTCCATGTTGAGAATCATCAACGTGCTGACTTCTAATGACACATTTATGCGTGTCTCTCTAGTTCATCTCTTTTTTTTTTTTTCCCTGCCATATTAACATCATCACACTGTTCACGAGCTGTGTGTTCTGCTTGCTGGAAGAGATGTTATTCATTTGGATTAGCTGTTTTAGTGTAATGCTACTTGAAGTCTTTTAATTTGTTAATTTGTCAGTTCCTACAAATGAATATGAAAGATTTTTAGATTACACCACCATACCCAGTCTCATGCTGTGTTCAAATGAAAAGACGGCAAGACAAACACACGATACGTGTTCTGGTCAAATCGTTCAAGTCATGAGAAGACGCTAGCTACTGACTTAGCTAGGCAGTACAAAGCTAAGCTCCTTCATACAGGCAATGTAAAGGTATAGGGACAGTGGAAATGATACAAAATCAATGAAGATGTCAACATTTCCATCAGATGTGTTGGAAAATTGCCAAAAGAATTATCAGTAAGACTGGAATTACGCTGTCATTACATTACACTTAGCATCAGCTGCTAACTGAACGTCCATGTGTTCCTCCATGTTGAGAAACATCAGCATTCTCGCTTGTAGTTGCACGTTTTTGTGTCTATCTCCAGTTCATCTGTTTTTTTTTTCCGTATTAACACTTTTATATGATGCTAACTGAAGAGTTTTAATTTGTTAATTCATCAGTTTTGGAAATAAATGGAAACAGATTTGTAGAAATTTATATGCTTCATACTATGCTGCATACGTTTGTCTTTTAAAAGCACATAGTTTGTTCCCTAAAAAAATACATCTATTTAAAAAAGGCATTCACTTCATTAACAGGACAAGCCAGTACAAACCAGCTGTATAGAGTGCTGCAGGGATCCCTATCAGGGAATTTTTAAGGCCAACCCGGAAGTTAGCGTCACTCTGGACAAAACGCCAGTAGGATTTTTCCACTGGCTTTTGGATTATTGCAGACAGTAATCTCTGTGACCAACAAAAGTTCATCATTCTTACACGTTTTGTTTATCAAATAAACACAACTTTTATGAATTTTGAAGCCTAAATACAATTGCCAGAAGTAAAAAGCTAAAGTTAGGCTACAAACCAACTACACCACGGTCGCATGACTACAACATCACCAGCACTAAGCGTCCAACAGCTCTTTCAATCTTTATTTTAAAAACATGTTCCCTGATAAGGATCCACTGTGCTCTTCTTTGGAAATGTGTCCATGTTGCATTATTCTGGAGAAAATTCTGTTTGTTTATATGTGTAGTTGATGAGTTTTCCTGTTCGACGTGATGATGTTTAATGTCCCCGACAACCTCTGTAGTCCTGTTTAGCCACTTCTAGGCAACCTCCTTTTTCAAGACATGTAAAAGCTTAAAAAAATCACGGGTGGGTTTTGCTGATGTATTTTATGTCGTAGAGTAAAACGTGAACATGTCTTGAGCCTGTGTTAACCACAGACCTTATTTCAGGCATTTAACCAAAATCTATTCAAAAAAACCCATTGACTTTGGGAAGATGGAACTCGAAGTGCTAAAATGCTTACTAATTTCTGTGTTGTAGGACTCATTCCTGCAGCACTCTATAGTCCGGTCTGAAGTATGCTGTTGTTATTTTGGCTGCTCCCTTTAGGGGTCGCCACAGCAGATCACCTTCTATAGTCCACATATTGGTTTGGCACAGGGTTTTTACGCCCTTCCTGACGCAGCCTTCCCCCTGAGAGTGAGCTAGCCTGTGCACCCCCAGTGGCTGGGGTTGGTGCCTAGTGTGAGGCTCAAACCCACGGTCATCTGCTCTGAAGTATACTCCTAGAAAAAAAACAGCTTTTCATGGGTTCTTTGGATGGTAAGTAGTGCCAGGTTTCTAAACAGTTTCTACTTTAAATTTAAAAAAAAAAAAAAAGGAATCTAAGAGAAACCATAAAGACAAGCCAAAAATAAAGACATGTTTAGATGCTGGAAGCGTATACTGTGATGACACTGAAGAACCCATAAAGGTTCTAGATTTGATTCTGTAGAGAGTGTAGGGAACGTTACCTCACCAGTATCTCTACTTGAGGCTGGGCCATACCACTGGTTTATACATATTTGTTTTTGGTTTTTTTTGGTTTTTTTGAAGCATTTATGAGGGAACGCTTTCACTTTTTGCATGTACATACAGTAAACCTTCAAAGGAGAAAAGTAGGCCTATGATGGTGTCGTACCATGAAGTGTTTATCCTTTGTAACTTTAGTACCTATCGTTTACGTGTAAAAATGTGTATATAGTATATGTTTCAGGTACGTAAATGAACCTTAATTCTAAAAGCTAGTTACAGGTACGACCTTCTGAGGTAGAAGTGTATGCTTGTTGGTACCGCACCAGAACCAGCACCAGCACCAGTGACAGTTTGGTGGCTTTATATCTGAGTGCACACAGTGGGCCTGTTCGCTTTCCTGACTGATACCAGACTACCTGAGGTGTGTTTCCTCCATGTCACCGTTCCTCCCCCCTGAGAAAAAGAGCCTCTTTTCTCTCAGCCCCGGTTCCCCACAAACCACCCCCTCCCTTTTTTTTTTTTTTTTTTTTTTTTTTTTTTTTTACCCCGCGGCGCTGCGTTCCACAACGGAGAACGGAGCGGTTTGGGAAATGGAGGCCATTTATAACCGCTGCCCCGAGTTGTGCCGTGTTTCGAGACAAAGCGAGAGCCCGGCGTCTCCCCCATCTCCCTCTCCCTCCTTCCTTTCCCTTCCGTCCGCTTCCTCCATGCTAATGTCACACAATTACCTCTTAACCGCTCAGACAAACTGCGCACGGGGGAAAAGTGACATCAAATCAAAACTGTCACAGGTGATCGAGCCCAGTCATCGAGAGAGAGCGTGTGCTGCCTCGCCGCCTGTCACGGCCGCCGGTGTTGGTGTGTGTGTGTGTGTGTGTGTGTGAGAAAGATTTGAAATGATAACAGGATGTTAATATCCCGCCAACACGCTCTTCTCATCAGCCCCTTAATGTCAATGCACAGCTCGGGCCTAAGATGATAAATCACCAGACTTTTTGAGTCTCCCTTTTCTTTTTTTTCCCCTCTCTGTCTCTCGCGCCGACTCTCTCTGGGACTTGATTCTGGCAAGCATGGAAAATGGACTGCTCTTCACTAATGATATTCAAAAATGATAGAGAAGAGATTGAAAAAGCACTCCCCTCTGAACCATGCCGAATGTGTACCTAGCAAAGCATTGCGTTTTTTTTTTTTTTTTTTTTTTTTTTTTTTAATAGAGTTTAGGGGACACTGTCAAACCGAGGCATGCAGTCAATGTCAACTTATCACACACACACCTTTGACAAGCTCCAACTGCTGACGGATTACAGCATCTTATCAAACTCTAACGCACTTCTTTTTATTGCATAATTCAGTACAAAAAGCAGAAAATTCATTGTTTTTAAATCTCAGAAGTTGAAATGAACACATCTTCCGGAAAGGTGTGATTTGATTATTTATTCTGCGTGTATCTTTCTCAGTGGCACGTAGCAGATTGGCTTCTCTCCGTGAGTTTCGGATGAGTGTCTGTCAGAATGCAATGACTGGGAAATCACAGCTACATTACTGCACAGCATGAAGCCCTACACACACACACACACACACACACACAAGAATGGGAATCCCTGATAGCTTTAGTGACATGCTTTACTGATAAGCAATCACAAATGCTGCTAAGCTGTAATTTAGCACCACATTTTAAAGAAACAGCTCTGCAAAATTTTCCCTCTGTATCCAAAATGCAATCATTTCGCTTTCTGGAGTTTGATTATTTTGTTTTCTACTTGTGCTATGAGAGCAATTAGGTGCTGATGTTATTTCTGATGCTGCATGACGCTGTTATCTATAAAAATGTACAAAAGTACCATAAAGCTAAAAACCATCATGGCTCCATTTTAATGCTGCATTCAACTAAACGTCGTAACTAAATAATTTCCGATTATGAAAAACCAAAGTAAACGCCCCCTCAACTCGGAATTCCTACTCAGAAGCTCTCCTTAACCCCAAGTTCAGCAAGTGACGTCAAATCAAAATGGCCGCTCACAGCATCAGCACTAAACACGGCAGTGCTTCTTAGCTTTAAATGAGCTACACTGTATATACACACATTAGCTTTAGGTCAATCAGCATACAGACATATTCACTTGTTAAATCTATAAAACTGATTATACAGTTCACTGTTTTGTTGAGGAGGAAAATATACATTGCTCATCACAGTTAGCTGCTAGCTTGTTTCTACAAAAAAAGACAAACATTGAGGCGTCCATGTTTTTCCCCACTTTTGCAGCTTGAGAGCACGAAGATTGAAAACAGCTTAAGAAAGGTTCACACTTCCTTGTTCGTGATTTGAGATAAGAGGTCTTAGAACGCAAAGTGATATGATATATATAGCGTCATAGAGCAAAGACTAAAATCCACCAGTAGGAGGACGGGACAGGATGGTTCTCGATCACGATCATGAAGGATGACGTAAAGAGAACGTAGTAATTTTCTTTAATCATAGGTCTATCATTAGGGGTAGGGGGTGTGGCCTAAAGTGCAAAGCCGGAGTTGTATGCAAAAAATGATTCGGATGATAATGTTCACATTTGATTTGTGAAATATATTTTTGATACGAATTAATTCTCTATTTTATGAAACTTCTGGCAAGTGTTATGACTCAAAAAGCTGTAAAAAGCTGCATCAGACAGTTTTATTTTTGCTAAATATTGCTGCTACATTCATGTGCTGCTACACTACACAATAGTTTACAGTCCATATTCTGTGTGTTTATTGTCCTTCATTAGTCTCACACTGTTGTGTATTTACACTTTATGTAGTCTTTATGAGGTACTGTTATGTGTTGCACTGTGGTTCTGGAGACATGACATGCTGTCCCAGTGTATATAAGCTATACAGAGGAATGACGATAAAAACCACTTGACTTGATGCTGAACTGGATATAAGTGTCCATGTACTTGTTAGCAACATTAGCCTCCAGTGCCAAACTGTTTCCTGTGTGTGTGTGTGTATGTGTGTGTGTGTGTGTGTGTGTGTGTGTGTGTGTGTGTGTGTGTGTGGCTGAACACACCCTGGCAAGAGCGAGCCCTCAGTCTGTCAGGCCTCACATACACACACACACACACACACACTCAGCACTACACGCCAACACTCCTGCAGCTGTCACACTCTTAATTGCCTGCGTGACCCCATCCTCCTCACTGACAGCCTGCTAATTACCCTGTGTGTGTGTGTGTGTGTGTGTGTGTGTGTGTTAGGCTGCATGCCAAAAACCCTCAGCAAAACATCGTAGACAAGTAACATTTACAATTTATAGAATATTATTATATAATTATATAAATAATAATTAAAATGTGATACTAGGTATTTTCTTTTTTTTTAACTTCATTGTAAATTCTGGTTTTTATTATTATTATTATTATTATTATTATTATTATTATTATGTTTTCACACACTGTAGTTTTAGTAAATAATTTTACGTAAATAATATGTTAACTTTTTATTTTATTTTATTTAACTGTTTCAGAGTCAGTATTTCCGCTATTCTTTTACTTGTAGTTTCTGATTTAATTTTTATTCAAAATGTATTATAATATATTTTGTTATTATGATAACATTTTAATCATTTTTATAATCATTTACAGACAGTAAATGTTTAAAGCTTTTATAAATGGTGTTTTATAATCTAATGGTGGCCACAATAACTTTGTGTCTTTTTCTCTTACTGAAATCAAATCTCCTTAAACGCTCTCTTCTGTTCAGCCATGCTGCTTTAGGCCCTGATTTTTCTCCTTCTGCTGTCAAGAACAAAAAACAATTAAAGTAAGACGAGGAAAGTTCTCCTAAGAAAGGGCTATGCAAATGAGATGCTAATGACATGCTAATGAGGGCGGCGGGGGTAAAGTTTGGTTAGGGAGCGGAGCGGCGAGGAAAGCGGGCAATGCCTGGGTGAGCAGTGAGTACGAGAGGTGCCATGCTGAGTGGCAAAATGTTTCGTTAGAGAGAGAGAGAGAGAGAGAGAGAGAGAGAGAGAAGCAGCCAGCGAGCGAGCGAGCGAGCAAATGCCTCACGGGCTAATGAATACTGATTGATTTCCAAATTAAATTTCACAACTGTTCTCTCTCTCATTTTCCTCCTCGCATCATGTTCTTTTCCTCTCACTTCCTCCTTTTCACTTGCAACACATTATTTTTTTCTTATTTTTTCCACCATTAATAAAGACTCAAGCATTAATTATAATTGCTATAAAAACATTTGTGACTAGCATGGAGGAGTTAGCATGATCTCATTTAGTGTTATGTAAATAATCTCATTTACATAACACTAAATGATCCCTAATAAAAAATAAAAGAAAGAAGATTTCTTCCTTTTTTTCTGTTGAATGATGACCCTAATACAAATGAAAAAGCTAGCATAAAAAAATGTTAGCATGAAAAGTAGGCCTTTTTCAAATCACTAATAAAAACACACACAAAGCTAGCAAAGAAAACTTAGCATTTCGTAGAAATGAAAGCTAGTATTGAAGTTGGCA
The DNA here is from genome assembly GCF_027358585.1 of Pangasianodon hypophthalmus. Classification (NCBI taxonomy): domain Eukaryota; kingdom Metazoa; phylum Chordata; class Actinopteri; order Siluriformes; family Pangasiidae; genus Pangasianodon; species Pangasianodon hypophthalmus. The sequence goes on along the minus strand of NC_069730.1, from coordinate 19,397,345 downwards.
TCATGCTATTTGTATAGCGAATGAATGCTAACATAGAAAAGTTAGCATGATCTCAATTTCATAATCCTGTAAAAACAGAGCGAAGCTAGCATGGAAGAGTTAATATGATCTCATTGTGGAGTACTAATTGTTTCCTAAAAGCATTTCCTTTATTGTTAGCATTAAAGCTAGCATTTTCGCAGCGATGTACTGCTTTTATGTAACCGTGAGATGAATAATATGATGTGTAAATAGATAACTCCTCTTGGAAGCTTTTAGCCGCAGAATCCTTGCTCATGTTAGCTCATATTAGCAGTTGTCACGGTAACGTTATATTGGAACAGGTTTGGCTGTAAATTGAGACCCAGATACTGAAATCGTACTGAGCTTATTTACTAGCAGGTTAGCTTACTTAGCAAGTGTTAGAGAACAATCATGGTTGTTATGGTAATGGTATACTTATACAGATTATTATACAGATTTGGCTATTATAATATAAATCACTGAGATAGTAATGATGTAAATTGTGACTTAGGTACAGAAATCCCACTCTGTGACAAATTTGAGCTAGTATATTAGCAGTTAGCTAGCCGATTAATTTACTTAGCTAATGTTAGTGATGAAATATAATGTTGTAAAATAAATGACTGACAATAAATGTCTGTTGTAAAATAAATGACTGACACAATGTAAAATGAGACCTAGTCTGTGACAAATTTGAGCTAGTTTACTAGCAGCTACCTAGCCAGTTAGCTTCTTTAGCTAATGTTGGTGATAAATAATCACGGTTGTTTGGTAGCATTTCATATTTCAACAGCTTCGGCTGCTTTTAAATAAATTACTGTAATCTGGCAATGTAATTTGAGACTCATACTGAAATCCCACTCAGTATCAAATGTGAGCTAGGTTACTAGCAGTTAGCTAGTCAATTAGCTTCTTTACCTAATGTTACTGATAAACAATCACGGTTGTTATGGTAACTTTATATTTTCATGGGTTTGGCTGCTGTTACATAAACTGCTGAGACAATAATGATTCATACCAAAATCTCACTCACTGTCAAATACAGGCTAGTTTACTAGCAGTTAGCTAGCCAGTTAGCTTACTTAGCTAATGTTAGTGATAAACACTTGTGGTTGTTATGGTAATATTTCATATTTCAACAGCTTTGGCTGCTGGTAGTGATAAATAATAGTGGTTGTTATGGTACCATTATAGTTTATAAGGTTTGACTGCTATTAAATAAACTACTGAGACAATACTGATGTAAAATGAGGCTCACTAAGTGACAAACGTGAGCTAGTTCGCTAGCAGCTCGCTAGTCTGTTAGCTTACTTACATAATGTTAGTGGTAAAAATATATAAAGTTACCATAACAACCATAATTGTTTATCAGGTTCGGCCCTGTTAAATAAATTACTGGGAAAAATAATGAAAAGAATCAGATGCTGAAATCCCACTCAGTGACAAACATGAGCTAGTTTGCTAGTGGGTTAGCTTACTTAGCCAATGTTAGTAATAAAGAACTGTGGTTATTTTTGGACAGATTTGGCTGTTTTTAAATAAATTACTGAGACAATAATGATGTGAATTCAGGCACTAGATACTTTACTAGTACTTTACTAGCAGTTAGCCATCAGGTTAGCTTACGTAGCTAATGTTAGCAATATATTAGGGTTTTAAGTACGGACATTTTAGTAGCTCTTGTTTCATATTTTTACTTTTAATGGTTTAAAGCAGCATTTAATGGGACTTTATAGGCAGAGCAGTGAGGCCACTTTAGCGCAGACAGTCCGTCAGTCAACATAGCGAGCGTTTAGAGGCCAAAAAAAAAAAAAAAAGAAAAGAAAAGAGACACCTCATAAACCTGTCAGTTCATTGCACGCTTACAAATGACAGACCGGGACCCGGTTTGGTTTGTCTGGCCTGCTAATGTTGCCACTCTGTCTTCCGACCTGACAAATTGGAACGTAGCCTTCAATACCCCCCTCATACACCTCATACACCTCTCCACCCCCGACACCAAACCCCTCGTCCCCACCGCCGGCTTCATTTCAATCTTACAAACCTTGGAAGGAAAACGTTGTGTTGTTCATATCGGCGAGGTCGTGCGTTCATCATTAGCCGGCTGAAGGTGTAAGACAGGCCTCATGACGGTGGGGGGGAAAAAAAGATGCCCACACACACACACACACACACACAGCACAGATATTGAAATGTGAGGAAGCAATTGTGTGTGTATTTCTTTTTTTTTTTTTTTTTTAAAAAAAAACAAAATATTAATGATCTTTCATTTGGGTCTCATCACAAGGCAGGCGAGGGGCGAAATTGCATTCTATTTCACAAAGCCTAAGAAAGCGCAGGCCTAGGTAATGGGTAATATGTGTAGAGAGGAGAACGAGGGTGAGGGCCATGAGGCTTGGGGAGGAGAGGAATAAAAAAAAAAAAAAGAAAAGAGAGAAAAAAAATTCCCTGAGAGAAAGCAGGGCAGGAGAGAGTGGCTAAGGTTGGTAGTGAGGAGACGGGGGAAAAAAAGACGAGAGGAGATTGGAAATTGAAATTGATGACATTGAGAGCGCCTATGACAGAGACGGGTCCTTTTTCGTTTTTTTTTTATTCTCTCCTTTTTTTGAGGAAATCGCTGCAGCCAACCCTGCAATGAGAGCAGATCAAGTTAAAATAGGCTGAAACACTGAGAGAAAAAACACGAGCGAGAGAGAGACACACACACAGAGACAGAGAGAAAGACATACAGAGAGGCGGAGATAAAGAAAGAGAGAAAAAGAGACAGTGAGTGAAACAAAGACAGAGAGAGAGACAGACACATAGACAGACAGAGAGAGATGGACACAGAGAGAGACAAACGGAGAGAGAGAGATAGAGAAATACAGAGTGACAGACAGAGAGAGAGAGGGAGAAGGAGTGAAAGATAGCGAGAGACAGAGGGACAGCGGGACAGAGAGAGAGAGACAGAGGGACTCTGGGATAAAGGGAGAGAGAGAGAGAGAGAGAGAGAGAGAGGTGGGATAAAGGGTGAGAGAGAAGGACACAGAGAGAGAGAGATCGAGAGAGAGAGAGACAGGTGGGACAAAGGGAGAGAGAGAGCACGGGAGAGAGAGAGAGACAGGTGGGACAGAGAGAAAGAGAGAGAGAGACAGGTGGGACAGAGAGAAAGAGAGCAAGAGAGAGAGACTGGTGGGACAGAGAGAAAGAGAGAGAGACAGGTGGGACAGAGAGAAAGAGAGCGAGAGAGAGAGACAGGTGGGAGAGAGAGAGAGAGAGAGAGAGAGAGACAGGTGGGACACAGAGAGAGAGAGAGCGTGCGAGAGAGAGAGAGAGAGAGAGAGACAGGTGGGACACACAGAGAGAGAGAGAGAGACAGGTGGGACACAGTGAGAGAGAGAGAGAGAAGGAGAGACAGGTGGGACAGAGAGAGAGAGAGACAGGTGGGATACAGAGAAAGAGAGAGAGAGACAGGTGGGATACAGAGAGAGAGAGAGAGAGAGAGAGAGAGACAGGTGGGATACAGAGAGAGAGAGAGAGAGAGAGAGAGAGACAGGTGGGATACAGAGAGAGAGAGAGAGAGAGAGAGAGAGACAGGTGGGATACAGAGAGAGAGAGAGAGAGAGAGACAGGTGGGATACAGAGAGAGAGAGAGAGAGAGAGAGAGAGACAGGTGGGATACAGAGAGAGAGAGAGAGAGAGAGAGAGAGACAGGTGGGATACAGAGAGAGAGAGAGAGACAGGTGGGCTGACAATGAGAGGTGGGTTTAGAGAAGAGTGAAGGAGGACATTAGTGAGTAGATGATGTTGTCAGTGACCGATGTAAATCGGCAGCGCTACATAGTCAACAGACACACTCGGCTGGCTGCACGGGGCCGCCATCACCGGCGCTGGCACTGACAAATGGAATATTTTTGGAGGACTTAATCAGAGGAAAATGGGGTTTCATCTACACGCCTCCCCGCTCCGCTGCCCTCAACGAGAGAAATGATTGCCTGTCTTTCTCACCGTCTCCTTCCATCCTCTCCGCTTCCTCACTCTCACTATCTCTCTATCTCTCACACGGGAAAGGTTACAGGAAGCGCAATGATATACAGCGACAAGGATGAGCATCCCTGAGTCCACACGTGTCATCACTAATGGACACCGTTATCTCCCATGACCAAAGGCTAATATACATCAATGTAACACACACATGTGGTGTGAAACACGTCAAACACTGGTTTTCTAGTCATATATTCACTTTAGCTATGAGCACGAGCCCTTTATGCATGTGTGTGTGAACTAGCCTTGCCATGACACGAGGACAAGATGTACAGCATGAAACGTATTACCATTTTTTTTAGCAGCTAGCATCATTTTGATTTGATAAAATATTCCAAGAACACTCCTAGAATTAATGCTAACCAGTTCCTAGTAGCAAAAAAAACCTAGCATTGCTTCAGTAACTAAACTCTGTTTGTGAGCCATAATTACTACATTAACGAACTGCAATTATTAAAAAAAAAAAGCTAATTCTATATTCAATATGTTGAAGCAAGTTGTTATTTTTAATGTCTGGTTTCATAGCTAGCATAATTTTGAAGTGATAAAAATATTCAAAAAAAATATTGGTCTAGAATTAGCAAAAAAAAAAAAATGCTTTTTGTCCCATTGCTATGTCAACAAGGAATAAAAACTAACATTGCTTCAGTTTCTAATTAATCAAATTCATCACTGAAATTATTTCCAGTCTGGTTTCATTTTGACGAAAGTTTTTACATTGTAAATTTCACTCACAACCCTTTAAAAGGTGGAGTAAAAGACGATTTCACATTTTACATCTGAAGCCAAGAATTAATGCATCCTGACTGACTTTAATGTCCTTTAGACTTCCTGGATGCTGCCGTGTGTTCCCCGGAGTGCGTCCGTGTCAAACTAATATCCCGCTGAAGAATTCCTGCATCCGCTCACCCCACTTAGCCCATAATCACAATTTATGGCGGAGATCTGCGGGTCGCTGCGTCCGGTCGGAGCACCAGGAGTCACCTCTATCAGGTTTCTCCCTATAAGTTTATTCCTCCGTCGACCAGTGATGGGCTTCAGGGATCTGAACCAGTGAGATGAAATCGAGGGATGGAATATATAAAATATAAAATATAAATATATATACAAACATACAGATGCATACTGTACACATTGGGCCTTGTGTATAAGGATATAATGGATGAGAGTCTTGAAACGCACACACATATTGAGTGTGTGGTGTGTTTGACGCAGCGGGCCCTGGTCTCTAAGCCGCAGGTGACCACCGAGTGCTGGATAAACACTAATAAATCTTTCTGTACCGGCAGGCAATCAGTCATCTATCAAAACTCAAAGAGAGGGAAGACGGAGAGAGAGAGAGAGAGAGAGAGAGAGAGAGTGAGAGAGAGTGAGAGAGGCGAGTGTTTTGGAGTGTAAAGAGCTTTTTATAGATGTTTATATTAGCAAGAGGATGCTTAGAGAACTCTATTAACATTTATTAATATTTATTAACTTCTAGGATCATAACGACCACAAAAACAAGAGATTTTAGAGAATTAAAGTCAAAAGACTTCCATAAACCGATAAGGCGCACAAAAGCATATCACTTCTAATCAAAAGGAAGTTCTGTAGGATCCGAGGATCCGAGGCTTAGCCTGTCCGCACAAACCCAGCAGTAAGTGCTACGAGCCCTCGACGCCATCATGATGAATGTGGCAATCTCACAGCCCTTTGCCTTGTCCCGCTCATTTGTTACGAGCTGACGTGCTCGCTGCTTTCTGCTCCGTCGTTGCCAGTGGGGACTGCCGGCTAAGTAGGATCATAACTTTTTTAGCAGACTCGGCCGAAGAGAGGCTGCCAGTCAACGCAACAAAGTTGGTTCTTGTTGTTTGGTTTGGATTTGGATTTTTTTTTCCTACTCAGTGTCATGAAGGCTCGTTCTTCATGAGGTAAACAAACAATAGTAGCCAGTTACATCTTTCAGTTGACACCTAAAGTTCCTCGTAACAGGTAATGGACAAAAATACATCAAAATGTATCTTGATGCAACACTTGCAATGATAACATCTTAGCATTATGGTTGTTGTTAGCTAGCACTAACATCAGGTATCCTTCAGAAGCGAACATCATTTATCAGTCATTTAGTAAAGTTGTGTGTAAACGTTTTCGTAATTTGGTCGTCAAATCAAACTAAAAGGTACCACCTAAACTAAAAGTTTAAACCAAACTAAAAGTTACAAAAGGTTTGCTGATATTCTTCGTACTCATGTGCATATGTTGATAAATGCAAATCATCCATAAATTGCCGAGCACACTTACTGTACCTTTAGCCACACCCAAACTTCATAAAAGGCGAAGCTCACAGAGAGCTGAAAATGGCAAAATAGTGACTGCTGGTGAAAGAGTGCCTCCTAAATACAGCGTGTACTAAATCTTCCAATAATGCAGCTCAGCCACTGCAGTGCATCGTCTGCCATAGATCCACATTTCCTGCTTTTATAGGGTGCCATTACTTTTGTCCTAATTCAACAGCTAGCCATATTTGTTTTAATTTATGCTTACTTTCAAGTCATTAATATGAAATGACAAAATGTTCGTTAAATCGGTGTTAAATTATATATAAATAAGTGATTTAAACGTGACAGAGAAATCCGTATATAAAATCGCAGTAACTCATCAACAATCATACGATTTGAACCCAATCAGTCATGGTTCACATTAGTGAGACTCTTTCTACGTAAGTTTACACTTAAACTCAGGAGCGAAACCTAGGATACAAACTTTATTTTCATGAACAGCAAATTTCTTGTTTAGATGCTCCTACGAACACTTCATGAGTAAAATCGTTCATATGCAGTTTGATAAATGAGGCCAATGATCGTATGAAATAAATTCAACTCAATTCAAATTCAATTCAAGATCAACGTAGAGACTCAAACTCACAATCTTCTGGTTATTAGCACGTAGCTACACCTCTGTTCCACATTTGTCTTATTGAATATGTTGGATTGATTTGATGTTTGTGTCTCATGTTATAGATAAAAGGTGTGAAGGTTATGCGTACTAATGGAACAAACTCAGTTTTGCTCGGTACTTTCACTGTTCACCAACACGGGTATGAATCATGCCATGGTACGACAGCAAAATTTGTCACTTTTTCTCCAGCAGATCAATGATAATTACCTCCCTGACACGCGTACGGTTATTACTTTACAGGATCAAGGACGGAGGGGAGGAAGGCCTGGCGGCGTTTAGGCAGTGCCTAATCGATACATGCTGAAATATGGCTGCTCAGAAGCCCCGGGCCTGGCCTCAGCAGCTCAACGAGCCATTACACACTCCGCTCTCCGTGGCTTAGCACTGGATCTGCTCCTTATATCCAGCTCAGAGTCTGCCTGTTCCCTCAGAGAACCTCACACGGTTCTGCGAGAGCTAGACTAGCATAGCTTTTAGGCCTCACCATGGCTGTGGAATGATTCAGAACGAGTTCTGGTGGAAAATTAAGTTTAAAAAGTTCAACACGCGTACTGTTGAAGTAAACACGATGCACAAACTGATGTTCCATACAGAGCTGGAACTCTGCAGAATCCCCGAGTGGCCTGATGCCAGGCTGCTTAATCTTCTTTATTTCTTTATTTCTTTTTTTTTTCATTTGTAGTCTGTTGTGTGTTACATCTGCCAACCATGTGCTTTTAAATTCCTGATATGAGATCTGATACATGAAAACATAACCCTGTAAAACAGTTCTTATTTTTCTAAATTAAACATTTAATTGATCCCAGTGGGTAAAAAAAAAATTGTATTTTGATGTAGTGTAAAAAAAACAAGTAGTTTTGTTTATTTTACACTTAAAGCCTGCAGTATCAAATTTGACACACATTATTTTAATAGCATTCTACAAATTATATATTTTTTCAGTTTTTCGAATCTATAATATGCTAGCCTTATTATGTAAACACATACACACACATACACACAAAGCTCATAATACTGATTTTAATCCTACTGTGAATTTCTCAAATTGAGCAATCTTTTGGTGGAATATCAACATGCATCTATTGCATCCAGGCAGCCATTTTTATGACACGCATAATGTTGTTATATTTCAGTGAAGACCTACTAGAAGGTGCCAAACACGTGCTAACGGGTATAAGACACGTTATAGGCAACCTCAGTTGCATAGATAATGAAATGAAAGGCCTCCAAAAAACAGAGCTTCGTAAACTTTTTTTTTTTTTTTTACTTCCCACACATTAGTCACTGATGCTTCTTAAAATATTATAAATAATATAATAGATGAGGTGATTTGTGAAGCTTAATTAGTGGAACAAGCGTTCTTTATGTAAGGAATAAAACACTCCACGTTGTGCTGTTAAAGTAAAATAGTCAACAGTAGTGTGGTGTGATGAAGGAGAGTTCCAGTTACCGCCCCGAAATTCCTATACCAGCACGTCCCCGAGTGTTTTATTCCTCTTATACCACAGCAATTTGCTAATGTTAAAATTTTAAATGGATTAAATAACTATACATTATGCTTTTTTTATCATAGTTACATTTACTGTTGTGAAAAGTCTGAAACAAGTTCGTTCCTGTTCTCACTTACGTTAGAGCAGCTATGATCAGTTGTTCTCTCACCAGCCTCTCTTTTTTTCTCTCTCTTGAAGTTAATAAGACAAAGCTTGTTGTTTTTTTTGTTTTTTTTACCAAGAAACCAAGTGTAAACTCCAATGTCCTGAAAACTAGGTTACAGTTTTACCTCTGACTGTTAGAAAGCGCTGACACTGGAGACTCCTTCCATAAATGTTAAATAAACGTCTCCCTACAGAAAACGTCACCAAATCAACAATTACACACGTTTTCTTTAATCCGTTTTTAAAGTGAAGCGTGTGCCGTACGAGTCCCAGTGAATGAGCTGTTACTATGGAAACGATAACATATCAGAACAAGTGCATTAACATAAACCTGTGATTTGGAGCTGAACTTTTGAAAATTAATCACCTTTTCACCAATTATCTTGATAATACTATAACACAACTTTTTCTTTCTCAGTAAGATTGGACAAGAAGAAGAAGAAGAAGAACAACAACAACAACAACAACGTGGTTTTGGACTTCTGACATGGTTTATGAAAAGTGTTCAACATTCAGGAAATTGAAGGACGGGAAAAGAAAAAAATAGTTCTGCCATGGTGCAGGTAAGTCTCTGGATTTTATTTTTTAGACTCTTTCAGGCACAATCCTTATTCTACGGTGGAAAGTCTCTTTATTAAACGACCTGTCTGCCTGTGTTGGGCGCGTGTCCCTGGTGGCTGAGCGTGCTAAATTCCATCATTAAAACCCATTACTGAGCTATCAAAACCCCCCGTAATTCGAGCTAATGACCTCATTTCCCTAAGTGTCACCCATGTCAGTCAGCTTGTTCTGGCAAGCTTTCAGCGTCTCTTCAGCGTCTCTTACGGGACGTCCCCCCTCCTCCTCCTTGAAAAAAAAGAGAGGTGTGGGGGTGAAATCAGTGGGGAAAAGTGACAAGGCTCGGTGGTTTGGGACATGTGAGCACGTGTGGCAGTTCTCATATCCCTATTGACCTCCACTTCTAATAGTCAAACCAGGGGCAGGGTTTGATGCGAAGCAGGACAAATGAGAGGAGAGGGTGAAAAAAAATGGCTGCTTTTTTTTTTTTTTTTTTTTTTTTTAAATGCCTGTTCCAAATCTCCTTCAAAAAAAAAAGACTCAAAAAAAGAAATGACACAAAATGAGCTAAAGAGAGGATCTGAGACCCATCACGTCCCCTCTGTAATCTTCATCCCTCTCTTCTTCTTGCGCTTTCCTTTCCTTTATACGTACACCCCCCTCCACCCCCTCTTCAAAAATCAGGCCTTCAAATGGAAAAAGGGGCCCTTAGGCCAAGCAAAGGGCCACTGTTCCCGTTTTTTTTTTCCCGACTGGATAATTGACTCCCTTCGCCGGGTAATTCATCGCTTGCATATGCTGCCTAATACATCAGCGGACGAAAAAAAAAAGCTGCCAACGTCCCAACCTTGTCCTGCAACCCCACCACCACTACCACCACCACCACCACCGCCCCACACACACACACACACACACACACACACAACACACACCGAACCCCCCTCGATAAAGAGCCAGGAGCCTGGAAGTGAATTGGAGAGGGAAAGGAAGTGGCAGGAAAAAAATGAGATGATAGATGGGCTGCATTGTGGCATTATGAATGAATTATGCTGGCCAAATACCTTGAGCAGTGCAGTCTGTCAGCCAGTATCTATACTAATCTAGGAGGAAATATGACTCTCTCCATATTAAAGAGTGTGGCACGGAACAAATCAGCCACTTAATTGAGCAATTGGTCCATTAAGGAGACATATTTTAGCTGGCATCCTTTAGCACTTGGCACATTTGTCAGCTGTCGCATGAATAGACCTCTCAAAGCATCACTGGAGTGTATTAACCTACTGTTCATCACACAACTTTCACAAGTGTTTGACATAGATTTATGTTAAACTCTCAGTTCACTCTCTGTGTTTTATATTGTTGTGTTTATCACAGTGAAGATTAAAAAAAAAAATCTGTATTAGAGATATCCAAAACACGAAACAGCCAAAATGCAAGCAACTGTAAGTGTTTGTAAAATTATTAAATAAAGTGTTATTTATCAGTGTTTGTAAAATTTTAATAACAGAAATTAAAGCTGAATGCTGTAACATGCTATCCCATTGATATATTAATAATAATAATAATAATAATAATAATATCTCTCAATTAGATATAGGCCTACAGTACATTTATAGCCTGATATGGTTTTATAAAATAGAACATAGCACAAATATTAAATATTTAATCTGTATCTACACTGAAACAAACCATGCACTTAATTTACTTCTAACATTATTTCCATGTTAATTAAAATAAATAGTGCATTAACACAAAAATTAAGTCAACTAAAAGACAAAATTGATTTGAGTTCATGATCGATATCTTATTCATGTAGAAATTATGTAGAAATGATGTACACATATACATTCACTGTATATATTTAAAAGCTAGGTTAAATATATACTGTATTTATATGATGATTTAAGTAATAATTATGCAATATTAATAATTTAATCATTTATAATTGTATGTAAGGCTGGATTATATTTTTATATCAGCAGACAGCTCTTCCAGAATGATTTTAATATCAATAATTTAACATTAAACTTTATGTTAATGGTCTTTTCAGCACTGAGAAGAAAAATGTTAGAATTGTTGTTTTTGTTTCTGTATTTTTTTTTTTTTAGAAGAAAACTGAAAGGTTAAACAAGCTGCATTTGCAGTACAACTCAAGTTTAATCATAGAAAGAAGTTTAATCACATCACTATCTGTGTAGTCTATTCATATCACTGTTTATATGCAAATAGAAAAAAATTATCTTCAGTTCTTCAAAAGTTCATAATTAATAGCTTTTTTTTGAGCATTTAGCAAGTTCTCTGTGAGTTCACACGTGTTCCTTGTTCCAGAAATAATCTCTTCAGGATGAATTCAGATGCAAATTTCTTTACAGTTGTATTTCATGAAGCTCTGTCGCCCCCTGGTGTCTGGATACAAAAATGCAGTTGTTGTTGTTGTTGTTTGTTTGTTTTTTTCCTCTTTTACAATAAATATATGATCCAAAGAGACAAAACTCATAAGAAAATATTGATTATTGATAATAGGGGGGAAACTATTAAAATAATACAACAATAAAACAGAAGTACAAAGATGACTTGCATAAAAACAGAGCAAACAAGATGATCATTCTGAAAAGCAGACACGAGTCTTTCCTGTGCAGAATAGTCTCTTGCACCTTGTAGAACTTCATAATCATAAACAATAGCATTTTTTAAAAAATACAATATCATATCAAACTCTGTTTCCATTAAGGATTTTCTTTCTAGAGCTTGTTTTTATTAGTTGCTGATCTCCATCGTGTGTTTCATGGTCGCTTGGCCTCTTTTTGTTTTGTACATTTGTGTTTGTTTTGTACTTTTTTTTTTTTGCTTCTTATCTGCCTTGCTGTCTGAATTGGTTGTTTTGTGGGAAATTATTATTTATGATATTTTAGTACTGAAAAGAGCCAGTAAATATATGATAAGCTAGATCAGACTCCTTTTTTTAACATATTAAATGTGTTTGCCATTTCTAAATTCACCAGTTTCCTTAGTCATGAGTGCTCAGAGACTACAGATGAAATTTAGCTCTGTAGCTAATTCTGGGGAAGTCATGAACTGTCCATTGGCCCTGCTGAATAAACTAATCAGTCAGTCAATCAATCAGTCAGTCATTCTTATTCTCTGATGCAGTAAACCCTAAATATAAACACTTATTTGCATGTACCTGTGTGATGTTTGAATATCACTGAAAAAGATTTGCATTAATTTGAAAGAAAAAACATATTCTTTACAGTGTAATAGACGTTATCACTGATATCTCCACAGATATGTGCTTACAGTAACTGCGTAAACCCAGGGTCCACTGTGATGGATGCTTTTTTTTTTTTTTTAATCCTGTGCCTTAAGCTTTTTTTTTTTTTTTTTTTGAAATTCAAAAGCATGAATTTAAACCCTAAATTTTATTTGGGTGTCATCATATATGTGCAGCTACACGTAAAAATATGCAAAAAGATATTGTGAAAGGTCTTCTGACTGTTTATGTTTCTGCAGCCCAACAAATCAGCACCAGAATCTCTAAACACACTGCAGATATTTCACTATAAGCATATTTAATGTGTTTCAGGGTCGAGTTTAATTTTAAGATGGCGACTACTGGGGATTACTTCAGGGGGAAGTTGACGAGGGTGTGGTGTCGAGGTACTGGAACAGGGCCAGTGTTTTTGCAGTAATCTCCTCAGGCCGTTTATTGCTTTTCAGTTCACTACACAATGATCAGCTGATTCACAATGATCTTAGGAAAATTGCCAATGGATTGAGGGGATTATTGTAAGGGGAACTTTTTTTTTCCCCACAGGGGATAAACAATATAACGTGTAATATTAGGATAGTGTGCTGTTGCTAAAGCTATTGCAGACATGGTTCTGAAAATAAAATAAATTCTGTAAATAAGAACTATTATTAACTCTTATATTCTATAGAGCATAGCATATTAAATTTATCACTTGTAAATGAATAAATAAATTAACAAAATAAACACTATTGCTATTAACACTACTAATGATCATGTAAATATATACAGTTATCTATTTATACATTTATAATTTCTATACAAGTCTATATGAAGTCTATAGATAGAAGTCTTCATTCAGAAGTCTATAGATGTGATATTATATTGTTAATATTGTTTGACAGATAGTTTCACCAAAAAACAAAAAGCATTGTGTTTTGTTATTATTATTATTATTATTATTATTATTTTAATTATATGCTAATCTTTTGTTATTTTCTCACAGGAGTGAACATTAGAACATTAATGTTATTTCCACATTGATGCTGAAGGATAAAAGAGTTTGTGTGCACTTGAAATAATATTCGAACAATTTCCCTTTGTGTGCATGTCCACTCTAAAGGTTTGTGAGATTTGGCCTCATGGTGTCACTCTTTTACAGAAACAGACTAAAGAACTTCCTGAAGGGAAATTGCATCTTACAAAACATGATGAAGTCATCCAAATCTGTTCAATCATGTGACTTCTGGAAAGACAAGCTGGAAATACACAAGCTGTGCATAGGCCTAGTGGGGTCAGAAAGCATGCAAACAAAATTTTAATGCATTTTAATGCTTTTTTAATTTAAATTTAATATTAAAGGCCCTATACCACACCTATGAACGCAGTATATAGCTTATTATTTCAAGATACAAGTTATTTTGTTGAAATTACAGGCTGTTATGTCAAAAATGTAATAATATTTTGAAATTAAAAGTTGTTGCGTCATAATAATGAGATATTAAGTTGAAATAGTGACATAGCACATCAGTTCATTACAACTTGCACTTCAGGGCTTCTGTGCCCTTCAAATGCATGTATTAATGTGGTATTTATTTGTTTATTTATTTGTTTCTTTAACAAAAAAAAACCTTATCTATGCATATAGTCCTAAACCTCCACTTCAGAAGCCTTGAAGCACAAATTGTGACATAAAGCTTGAAGTGCTATTTTGAGATTTTGACTTAATAACTAATGGTTTCAAGATAGGAAATAGCAACAAAAGAACCTGAAATAAGAAGTTGTTAATTATATGCTAAAATTATTAGATATTAAGTGGAAATGTCGGGGTTTTTTTGCAGTTCAGGGCGTCTGTGCTCTCCAGAGTCTTTAAAAGCATGTTTGTTTGTTTGTTTGTTTGTTTGTTTAAGATATGCATTTTTATTTTAAATGTGCTAAACTTCCAGGTGTGGTCTTTATAATGAGTGCATGAATTTAAATTAAGGTTATGTTTACAAATGACAAAAATATCACCAAAAATTATACTAAAATGTACCAGATTAGAGAAAAATGTTCATGAATGCATTAAAAGTTGATGTAATGTGATCTGAGAATTAATACATATCAATATAATTTATATCTTTTTCAGAAATCAGTGGTCATATCACACAAATAAACTTCAGACATGTCAGGGCAAAGATTTTCACCTTCAAGAAACCACCTGTCGTCACTGACTGGATACAGACCCCGCCTCTTAATGTAAATCAAACCAATCAGACGCCTTTATTTGCTGCTCCGTGCAGCGATTGGCTTTCAGGAGCACGGTTTGCCCAAACAAATTAGCATACGTCCAATCAGCTTTCGCGCGAGCTCCTCATAGCTCCTCACCAATAAAAAACGTCTGCCTAGTGACTTCTTGCGCAACAGCCAATCGAGTCGAAGAGTTTGTTCTTTCTAATTAGAATACGACCAATCAGAAATGATATGCTAATTTTGGAGCGTGAGTCCGGCTTGACTTACCCGGCGACAGTGAGAACGCAGTCAGAACGACTTGAACCTCTGTGTGGAATAAAGCTGCGTGTGTAACAAAATTCATTATTTCAATCCGTACTGGATTTCTTGACAAGCAACATGACCTTTGAAGAGCTGAACGGAGATTATACTTCTGTCGAAAGGTACGTTTTTTGGGGTTTATTATTACTTTTCTCTGAGAAGGCGCGTGCACAGTGATATTAGGTGAATGAATAGCAGTGTGTGCATTTGTAGCTAATTTACGTGTTTTTTTTACGTAGATAACATCCGTATTAGTCACATATATTAAGCTTATGAGTGCTAAATATGTGCATAAGCGAATATGGTGCTAAAATGTTCGTCAGTAAAACTTGCTGAAAAGCCGTTAGCGCAGCCGGGCGGCTCGTGACAGCTGCTGGGTCACGTGACTTAGCGCGAGTGAGTGCGCGTGCACGGGCTTTCAGGGCAATGCACATTTTAATTAATTAATTAATCTATTTATTGCAAGGTATTATAATTTTTTTTGCGAATAAATTTTGTTTTTCGGAAGTCTTGTCGTTTTTTATTTGCATTTGCGTTATTATAAAATGTAATTAATCATGCAAAAGTGCAGCAAAGTCTATATTTTATATATATAATATATATATGTATGTATGTCCACTCTGTAACCAACTTCCTAACAAGTTCCTCTCTTTTTCATGCTTCAGGATGGATTCGGTCTCTAAAGCCCTTGAGGAAGTCCTCGCTTCTGCTTTGCTCCAAGGCTGGGTTACAGTCGGAGTTTATGAATCTGCAAAAGCACTGAATGTGTAAGTAAATTATTTGCACTACAATCCTAAAACCCTTTCTCATCGAACAACAACAACACCACGCAACATCGCCGCACGGGTCTAACACCTACGTCTTTTTCAATTTTCAGAGACCCGGATAACGTCGTGCTTTGCATCCTGGCCACCGACGACGAGGACGTGAAGGACGTCGCCTTGCAGATCCACTTCACTCTCATCCAGGCCTTCTGCTGCGAGAATGACATCAACATCCTCCGCGTGAACAACACCAGGCGCCTCGCCAAGATCTTGGGAGCACCGGGGAAGCAAGGAGGCGAGCAAATGGACCTGCATTGCATCCTAGTCACCGTACGTATCCACAGGATCCAGCATTAAAATGCAAAACATAACGAGATAGCGGTGCACAGATCATCCTGGAGTGAAACTTTGTTCCGCTTGCACTAAAATGTAAATTAGTCACTAATTAAATGAAACACGTGGATGATGCGTGTAAGCGGAAGAGAGCTTTCCAGCTCAACTTGCTTAAACATGCCTGGCAGTTACTCACCCTTGACCTGCTTTCTAGCTCTCATGTAAATAATCATCTCCAACAGCCGTGGAGACTCGGCTACAGATCCTAATTTGCATTTATTACCTTAAAAGGAACATTTAAAACATTTAAACATTTAAAAGTAGAAACATTGAGACATTAGAAGATAAGATCAACTTTACCAATCCCGAAGGAAATTTTTTATTCCAGCTTACTCAGGACGATACAATTGTAAAAATAGAAATATGAGAAATAAAAATAAAAATATGAAGCTAATCAGCTTAGGATTTATTTTTGAAGTCGGATATATTACATTTATAACATTTCTAAATCACAACGTAAAGCTAGTCGGCTTTAACTGTTAGCTTAATACTGTTTTTAGCTAAGTTTTTTTTTTTTTGTAATATTTGCTTAAAACACAACACTACACGTATCGCGTTTAACAAGACGTGAACGTCGGAGACTCGTAATTACTGTAATCCTCATGTAACTCGCTATTACAGTAACCCGCTAAAATTAGCTACAGTATTTATATACATATTACTACGTATAGAAATGTTACAGCAGATCCGTGTTTCTGCACAAAGTAGCTTGGGATAGCTGATACGATGATACGATTTATCAGTAACGTGATAAATTATATTTGTGAGTATCACAGTTCTCGATCTTAAATAATAAATAAATAAATAATTGTCTTCTAAATAGATTAATTTCATATCATAATTGTTTGCTGTTTGCGCATTTTGAATAGGAGCTCCGAATTTTAACATCGTACGCAGTTACGAATTGAATGAACCAATCGACATACGAGTCTCGAAGGCTAATACTTAAGCTACAAGCTACTCATCGTTTTTTAAAAAAAATAATCTAAACTACCATCAAACTACCCTTTTATAAAAGTAGCTAGCTACACTACAAGCTACTAAGATGGCGTAACCGATATATTTTTGCTTTTCCGCCGAATGGAAATACATTTCACATCTTCTACAAGCGACGTTAGAAGAGAATATATCGAAAATGTAACGTATGGCGACTTTTTCTTTTTTTTTTTTTTTTTGGCTTTACCATCGCCCTTTCCCAGAAATACGTCTTATTCTGATTAGTTAACGTTTACTACGTTAAAATTTATTTCCTATCATAATCGTTTGCCTTTTTTTAAAAAATATTGTAGCATCGTTTTTCCTCTTTGAGCTCTCAACAAAATCAAACGTCATGATCTTTAATCAAACATCGTTATCTTTAATTGTTATGATAATAACCAAAGAAACAAAATGCTAACAAGGCTAACTCTGTCTTTCTTTTTTCCCCCTTTAGAACCCACGTGCGTCTTCGTGGAAGAACCAGGCGATGTGGAAAGTTAATCGCTTCTGCCACGAGAGCCGCTGCATGGACCAGTGGGTCCCCGTCATCAACCTTCCCGAACGATGAGACAATTAAACCGGACGAAAGAAAAACCTTTAAAAAAAAAAAAACGACAACAATAACAAAATGTTATAAAACTCCTGAGCGCTGCCTCCTGAGTACAGCGGATCTTGGAACTCGAGCTCGGCCTGCTCTCGAGGAGGAGGAGGAGGAGGAGGAGTGTTTTTCTCCAGCAAGCCCTGTCAAGATGACTCAGCGGGTTTTTATTTTTGCTTTCAGGAACGTTGCTTTCAGAGAAAGGGAGGACGCTGAGCTGGAGGCGGAAAAAAAAACAAATCATGAACAGTCTGTGCTGAGCAGTGAAGCTCGCACGCAAAGGATTTCTTTCTAGGAAGTGTGGATTCAGGACGAGGCCGCTGGAGCCGCTACGCTGTTCAGTTTCTCAGAAATCTCAAAGTTTATGTGTTATTTACGGTTTTCTATGATTATTATTATTATTATTATTATTAATATTATTGTGAAAACTATTTTTTTTTTTTTTTTTTTGGGAAAAAAAAGAGATGGATTCAAACTTTTCCACTTTTCTGTACAAGTTTTTTTTTTTTTTTTTTGCGTAAGTTAATCACTCATTTCCTAGACTTTAAATTAAATTATTTCATATTATTCACTGTAAAAAGTATTTATGCTAATTCCTTTTTATACTACCAACAGACCTGTGATTGGTTTCAGATGTATTTTGTGATGCAATAAAATATATTTTGAAAAGAAAAAAAAATGGTGTTGATGCAGATTTTGTGTAATTTTCAGAAGTTTGTTCGTGGACATCGAATTTGTGCTTCATTTTTCCGAGGGCATTTGCCCCGAATACTGACGTAAATAAAAAAAAAAGTATTATTAAAACTTTTAAAATATATTAACATGTATTTGAATAGTAAGTAATCGAAACGACAGCTGATATAAGTTGATCGTTTCATATTATTCTCTTGTTAGAAGTTTTACTAGCAAACAAAAAAACTATCAATCAGTCGAAATACCTTCAAATCCTAAAATCTACAACAATCATAATAATAATAATAAATAATAATAATACCTTGATGCACTGCATCTATTTATACCTATATCACTTAGAAATAAATATGTATGTATGATCATAATAATCATAATTTTATTTATGCTGCCATTTGAGGCTTATATCAAAGTGTTAAAACTATTTAGAAAGCATTAAAATGCTAAAATACAAAAAATATAATTTTACAGGTGTAGTAAAGTGAATTGATGTACCATAGCAATACCACAAAGTTCATCGTAGGCCATTTTAAAAAGAAACACTTTCAAGTTTCTCTTGAACATATCCTGGTGATCTGGGAGACTGTTTGTCTTTATGTATAAAGATAGTACTGAAACGCAGGAAAATATTACTTTTTTCTCTCTTTTTTTCTCTCTGTTTCCTCTCAGGCCCCACACTGACCTGAGTGACCCTCAGTACAGACAGACAAAAGCCTCCAGTTCCTGTCTTTATTCTGCTTTAGTCAGCGTAACGAGGTATTCATGTCGCCCCTGCTCCCTTTTCAGCCTGATAAACTCCCAATATGGTGAACTGACCCTGTGCTGGAGCTCAGCACTTTCACCTCTAGGGCTGGAGAACTCGAGAAAAGTCTCGAGATGCTTTCTCTATTGACTTGAACTTGTTTCGGATTTTTCTGGAGTGTTGGTCTCGCTAAATATGGTCTTGTTTGTAAAAACAACAGGCCCCATTTATCAATCTTTGAGTCAAGTTGTGGGTAAATGTTTGCTAAACTGTGGCTAAACTTTTCCACCGGTTTCGGAAATATTTTCACGTCTGTTGATTAGCTGTTCCTGAAACAACTCATTTGCATGTTGCGACGCCCACAAAACTCCATAAAAGGTGAAGTGCACAAACAGCTGGGAGCACGAAATGAACAATCAGGGTAAAGGCTGAAAGTCAGAAGTGGAAGTTATTTTGACTCACTTCTATGCCAAGAAACATATTTAATAATATATAAGATTAATAAAACAAAAGCGGGCGCTAAATAATCCGTGAGCTGAGGCGTTTATTCATAGGAATGATTTACAAATAAATATGTTCAATAAATGATACGCTTGATAAATGAGGCCCAATATTTGTGCTGACGCAAAGTAATTCCTTCTTCTAGAAAATGCACGAATGAACTCGACTGTTTGAAGTAAAGACGTGGCCTCAGAAAGTATTTAATGGTTTTCGGTCTCGCTCTCGACTCTAGTTTACCCACTTCAGACTCGGTCTAGACTTGATCTCATTGGTCTTGACAAATGGTGACTGTGACTACAGCCCTCTGTGCATCTGAACTAAGGATCAAGAGGTTGTAAATACAAATCCAGAAATCCATCATTGGGATCTTGAGCAAAACTCGTAACCTTCAATTACTCAGCTGTGTGCTGTAATTTAGACTGTATCCTTAACTGTAGTTGCTCGGGGGTCAGACGACATGGTAGGGCAACAAATATGTGTTTACATGAACGATGATAATCTGATTATTATCTGAGTTGAGCAGTCCAAGGATTATCCGAGTAAGGAATAAAACAGTGTTGTGCTGTTTTATGAAAATAATCAACAATGGGGTGGTGTGATGAAGCGGAGTTACTGTGTTACTGTGTACCACAGCAATTTGCCAACGATTCCAATTTTTATTTTATTAAAGAACGTCATACTTTTTATGCATTTATTGTTACATTTAATGTTGTGAAACGTCCACAAAACAAGTTAGCTCTTGTTATCACTTACGTTATATCAACTATAAACAGTGGTTCCCTCACCAGCCTCTTTTTTTCTCTCGCTCGATGTCAATAAGACAAAAAAAAAAATGCAGCTTGTCGTTACTGAGAAACTGCAGGAAGTGTAAAGAAGATGTCGGAAGATGTCGGAACACTTAAAGTTACATATTTTCCTCAGTTACAAAGCACTGACACTGGAGACTCCTTCCATAAATGTTATATAAACTTGTCCTTATAGAAAACTTCACCATGTCAATGTTTACACGTTACATGCAATAGTCTAACATTAGCTAGTGTGCTAGTAATCTTGGCTAATATTTTACACAGTATAATAGCCAAAGTGGGTTTACACTATAGAGTAGTGTCTAATATTAGCTAGCTTGTTAGCAAACTTAGCTCCAGTCAAAGGTAACATTAATAAATTTAGCTACTTCATTATCAAGATAGCTTAGCTAATGTTGCTAAATCAGGGAAATATGGAGAATGGAAAAAGTGTTGAGAAAATGCAAGAATCTTTTCTGTTAATTAGCTATCAGATTATTTTGTGAAAGTAAATGCACTCAGTGGCAGCTAATCAGTGCTGGGATTTGAACTCAAGACCTTCTGGTTATATCCATGCCACCACTTTGAACACTTTCTGGCACTCAGTGTTTGTCCTAAAACCGATATCCACTTCTGGATCAGTGATCGTATCATTATTTAGCATTAAGCCTCGTTTACAGAGACAACACAAGAGTATTCCGCTTGTTCAACCTGCTCTTCTGTGTATAAAAGCATGACGCAGTTGAGGTTTCGCTGCTGATGTAAGACAGGAAATTCCTTCTGCAACACCCGAGTCATGATCACAAGGCATTCGCTACCTTTGCACAGCAAAATCCACCTGGCAGAAGTTCATGGACTTCAGTCTGCGTGAAAGGAGTGTGGAGTGTGAAGTGTGTTTCGACAGACTGGAGACAGTGTAGGCGTGTATCACAGTCACGAGGCATGACTTGCTCTTTCACTGATTAAGCTTTTAGCACATGCACTTATGCATCGTCCTAAAAATGTCTCAAATTTCTATAATTATCCTCTGATTCCAGAGTACACCATGAATACTAGTCCATATCTGCACTGCTTTTTCTCTGTACAGGCGGCGGTCCTGGTTCTGCACTTGATGCTCCAGTTGTGTGTACGCTCCTGGGCGAAAAAAAAAAATGGGTCAAGCCCAAAACAGCAAATTATGAAGCTTTTAATGGTCTTAACAACAAATCATTGGTCAGAAAATGAGCAAGTGCAGAAATTAAATAAAGCCGTTTCCATGTCGATTGTGACGCATCATACATTAATGCCAAAATGCTAATAATCTTGTAATTATACAAAGCATAAAACCTTAATCTGTAAATATGTTACCTTCATGTTACAGGTAAAGTAAAACTCCACCCTGAAACACACAAACACATAAAATATTTTTATACTGAAATATTTGGGATGTGTTTAGCGATTCAGTGAGTCGGTGCTAATTTGTTGGTTGTGTTGTTTTTTCCTGAGTTGAGAAATGAGATTTGGCAGAGACTCGGCTCAGCTAGTTAGCGATACGAGATGACGAGCGCGATGGCGTTTACAGCTTCGGAAGTCGAAGCTTTGGAAGCTGATCTGTTTGAGCAGAGTGTACAGATGAGGAGGTGAGAGAGCGGGATAGAGAAAAGGACTAAAGCGCCGCTGCATCACTATCAGTGGATAGTCGAACGACATTGTGGGTAAGTTTTACAAAATTGATTGTGGATTTGCAATTCATAAAGTGACACGTGATCAGCACTTTGTCTATTCACCTGTGGAGATTTGAGAAACAAAACAGAGTTTTGGTATAATGCATATGAAACAGCGTGTGTGTGTGTGTAATGGTAATATAGTCTTAGCAGAACTGCATTACTACTGTCAGTGTTTGCTCCACCCTGCTTTACATGGAAAGCTCCTGGCTGCAGCGTGTGTTTTTTTTTAAATGCAT
Organism: Pangasianodon hypophthalmus; assembly: GCF_027358585.1. Taxonomy (NCBI): domain Eukaryota; kingdom Metazoa; phylum Chordata; class Actinopteri; order Siluriformes; family Pangasiidae; genus Pangasianodon; species Pangasianodon hypophthalmus. The sequence continues at coordinate 19,374,997 of NC_069730.1, read as the reverse complement.
TATTTTTAGAAAGCAGGAATCACGAGACAGAGGGGGTGATGCAGGAGACGCTAAGCTCACTCCATGCTTCCATACACATATCCTAAATTAAATCAGCGGTACATGCTAAACATGCTAATGGATCACACTGACTGATGACGCAGGCAGAACATAGTCATTTTCTTTAATCACAGGTCTATCGCTAGAGGATCTTCATTATGTAATCTGGAGAACGTGTTATCACACAGTCTGTTCTACAATTCGGTCGAGGTTTTATCGGGATCTTGTACAGTGTGATGAGTAATAATCCTGAAATCCTGAAGTGTAAAGCATGCTTTGGCTAGTCAGTTAGCTAACTAGATTAGGCTATTAAATTAATTTAACGGTGCGTATAAGATGATATCCATTCATATTTTTGTCGATGATGAGGTCAGGAAACTACATGTATGTTTTTATTCTTATTTTATTTATTGAACTTGAGCTTGAACTTGAGCTTGAACTTGAGCTTGAACTTTTAAACTGCTCTGCAGAACGTGAAAAAGGAAAGCCCTCATGTCACACTTATGTCATTTTGCTAAGACTTTATCAAATCGTAAGGGGATGATGATGGGAATCATGTTAAGTTTTGACCTCCGTTACTGTAGCGCAGGTTTTGCAGCAGAGTTTAGGAAACCTGCTCGACATGGACTGTGCCAGTGATGTCGAGTCTGATGTCGAGTCTGATGTCGAGTCTGACGTTGTCCCTGTCTGCAGTGGGTTATTTTTGGAAAGCAGTGATCACAAGGAGAGCAGGTGATGCAGGTGGAGCTGCAGGTTCGGCTCTCTGTGGATTCTTCAAGTGCAGCATATCAAACAACATTCTCTTCCACTTTATGCATAAATAAATAAATAATTTTTTGCTTTTTGCTCAAATGTTGCTTCAGCACTTGGTGTTTGGTGGTTTGGGGTAAAGGGGAAGTTGTGTAAAGTTCACTTTATTGCATGTTGCTTTCTGAAATCTGGTAATACAGATTCTTTCATATAATGATGTAATGAGATGTAATGCTTCTTTTGTAGACGTTGGAAAGTGGGAGGAGCCTGATATACAGGGGGCGTGACCTTATATGGACAAAGGCCAAGGCTACCACAGCAGCACATTCCAGGTCACTGACACACTAAACACACCTACGCAGTCACACAACATACACCATGTGTTCCTTTTATGTTCAGTACGTCAGGAATAACACAAGCGTCACAGCCAAACCACCCGTGCGTAGATTATTTTCTTAAAACAGCAAGGCACGAAGTGTGTTATTTCTCGCTTATCACGGCGATTTGCCAATTTCCATTTTTAAAATCTATTTATTATTAGCCTGAGATTATGTCCACCATACAAGTCCCTGTGAAAGAGCTGTTACTATAGAAACCATAACGTATTAGAACAAGCATGTTCTACAAGGGCTGCTGTTATGGAAAATTAATCAACGCCTTCTGAGGAATAAAACACTCTGCATCATGCCATCATATGAAAATAATCAACAATGAGGAGGTGTTATGAAGCGGAATTACTGTAGCACCCTGAAGTTGATTATTTTCCTGTAATAGCAAGGCCCGGAGTGTGTTATTCCTTATACATCACAGCAATCTGCAGACACTAACAATGATTTATTTATTAATGAACAACATGTCGTGCTGTTTAAAGATTTAAAGGTGGAATGTGCTTTGGCATTGTAAGTATTTTGTGTTTGTGTTGACAGATAAAGCGCAACGTGGATTGTGCTACATGTCACCAATTAATATCCTTCACTATGTAGGCTACACTTCATAACTTTCATTTCTTTGAAGTTATCACATTGCTTGTGTTCCTATTTGTGCAGACAGGTTACAACACTACAGCTGTAGAGTTTATCATCACGTTTACCTCAAGGCTAAAATGAATGACTGACTCATAAAAGTCCAGTAAATAATTTATTTTGCATCATTTTAATAAAATCGTTTAGGAGACATGGTTAAGAGGACGTACAGAATCGTTCAAATGGGATCACGTCACTGGGATGGAAAAAAGCAAGAAAACACAAAAATGCAATATTACAAATAGACAACTGATTACAAAATGTATACATCATTTGAGGATCTTCTTCACTTCTTATACTTCTTATATTTTAGTATTGTTTTAAACACGCACTCTGTGAATTCTCCTCATGATGTAGTAACACCTACAGCACATCAGCCGCCACTTGCAGCACAAAGGGGCGGAGTCTGTAACGGTCAGCTGATTACAATACACTTTCACCGAGCATAGCTGGCTCGCTAACTCACTAACTCACTGTATTAATAGCGCACAACAGTGACCGCCCACTTTTTAAGCAGCCTTCCTTCTGGAAGTAAATTCCTCTTTTGTTTTCTCCATAGACATTTCAGAAAATGATTCATTAAACCAAACCAAACAACTACAAGATGGACAATGATGTCATGAAAATGACATAATTTCAAAGCAAAAACTTTTTTGGGAGGAAAAATGGGAAAAAAGGACAATTGTAGAAGGTTATTCTGATATTCCTAGAATTGTGAATGATGTCACTGAATCACTTCCAATTTTAGCATGTTTTTATCAACACTGTCTATTTTACTATCACCTGAAGTATCTTAGAATGACGTCTTTTAGTATCTTAGAAATCTTGCAAAGTGTGCCACCATGACATGCTGTTTCCATGGTTACGTTTGCAAGCGACGTCTCTGATTGGTGAGTTTCAGATTTAGGATTGATTTAGGATTTAGTTCAGCAATGCTGTTTTTCAACAAAGTTGAAATCAGACTAAATCTATGACTTCGATTTGGTCAGGTTTGAAAATTATCCCTAAACATCAATTTCTCTATACCAAAAAAAAAAAAAAACCTGAACAGAACTTTCACTTCCATAACCTCACCATTGACGTGGCTAATTACGCGGGATGATGATGATGATGATGTAATAGTTAGTGTCAGAAAATTTAAAAACGTAAGTATTTAATTTGTATATATAAACAGTTTCGTTCACAATTTGAAATACGTTGCATCAGATGTCAATGTCTGTAGCTGTAGTTAAGTTCAGCTTCTGATGTGTATAATCTCAAACCTCAAAATGGCGACCAGGATCATAGATGCTTTTAAGTATTGGCACCCAGCTGTTAATTCTTCAGCTCATCTTGCATTCCCTGTGCTATGCCATGGTCAGTGGTGTTTTGACTGTAAATGGGATTCCTACAATATCACAACCTACAGAATAAACTCTAAAAGTGTCTTGTTTTGGTTGTAACGAAGCTCTTGAAATCTGAGAAGATACAGTCGAGTCTTTAGTGTTTGAGGTCAGTGGGACAAAGGTGGTGTTTTTCAACACTGCACTGCATTGTGAAAAGTGCAGTATGATGTAAGCAGATGTAAGCAGATGTTCTCATAGCTTCACATACAAGGAACAATGTCATTTAAACTATAACAATAGGTTTATTATTGAAGTCTAACCTTTCTTTTCACCATATTACACTCATGTACACTGTGTGTGTGTGTGTGTGTGTGTGTGTGGTGATTTAAAGATGTGGTTTGTAATTTACAAAACTAAAACATAAATGTATAATTTTATGAATAGAAAAAGGGTGTGGCCTTTTCAAAGGTAACACTCGCTCCATTTTTGAGTAAAAACTGCTTGCACAATACGTAATCATTGTATTGTATATTGTATCATATTAAAGCACATCTAATCTGTAAATCATACATAGCAAATCGCTGCCTATTTTAAATGAGTCGCTCCTAATACTTTCAATTTTAGATCACGTATCAAGATACTGGCACACGCACGCAGTTATAAGCTAAAATAACATCCTGCATACATAATTTTTATGTTTCTCTTTAAAAAAAAAAAAAAACATTAAAGTTGATGTAAGCTGTTTGACATCAAGCAACGGTGATGAAATAGGGACGAAATGATTTACTCTCATACAGACCAGAACATATTCGTTTCATGGCACAGTTTTTACTCAAATTCCCTGGAATGCATTAAGTTCAGCATGAACAAACAAAGGAACACACACTATACGTTATTCATAACAACAGAAAGATCGGCTGTGATTAGTGCTGATTGACGTTAACACACAGTGGATTTACACGCAGCCTGAAACAGGTTTAGAGTTAAGGCAGTGTCGAGTGGCAGTGTTAATTAAATACGAAGGAAGGTGAAGTGCAGTGACTACAATAAAGTGCAGGGCTTTTTGTCCTTGAAGGGGTTCTCTGAAGCCGGGATGCCCATGAGCAGAGGGTCGTACTTGGCGTGTTCGCTGCAGTAGCGCATGAGATCGGCTGAAGCTTTGGACACCTGAAGAATAAAATCACACAATTTTCACACGGACAAAAACGAATCCAAGTAGCTTTCACACTCATGGCAGATCTTTTTGCTATTTGGTTTGCTTTCACACTGCAAAGTAAAATGCAAAACTCTTTGTCTGACGGGTGTGTGGGGATGAAAACGTCTCTGTAAAACTCATTAGTCAGGAATACAGTGACAGAAGCTTTTACCAAGTGTGTGTAGAAATCACAAAAATCACAGAAAACACAGAGTCGACGCTAAATAAATGCTAGAAAAGCTCAGAAAACGTTACTACCTTTATCCTCTCGATACTGGCCTCGACCCGGAGCTGCTGTACCGTCCTCCTCGCAAGGGCCATGTTGTTCGAGCTCGTCTTAGAGGACATTTTCACCAACATGCAACTGTGGGGGAAAAGCAAACAAACAAACAAACAAACACACACACACACACACGTTGGTTTTACTGTCTACATTATATTCTTCAGGGTTAGTGATGATCATTTGAAGTTTCTACTTTAACACTGTAACACATACGCAACAAGTTACAAGTCAATAAATACACACTGTACAACTATTAACTGTCCATTTGCCAATAACTTTGCAGTTGGTGTTTGATGAAAGAAAAATGGCACTGAAGCACGCACCATGGGGAGTTTCCTTTTTAGAACGCTCGTGACAATGAGAGCCACATTTCAATGGAATATGAGTAGGTGTTCCAGGTCAAAGAGGAACAACATGCTACAAATGACATCTTTATTCCTCACATGGCTAAAACAGGAAGTGAAAAAAAAAAAGTTTTATTCCCAACATATCATTTATGACTCTCTGGTCAGGGTGGTAGCAAAATGATTTTGGCATGATTAGGAAAAGTAATTATGTTTATGTTAGGTAACAGACCTGCGTTAACCAGCTGCAGGCTTTAACGTATCTGTGTCTTGCTCGTAACAATGGCAGGGTCAAATCCGTGACCTCAGGCACGCAAGTTAGCTGACCCCGGAACATAGAACATCCGCGCTGACATACAAAGGAAAAGGACAATGAAGACTACACAGATTGTTAAATTTCTTCTCTTTCAATATTAAAGATGTAGATGTTCCCAAAACTTCATATTCCTGTCTCATGTGACACCATTACACTTCATGATCACATCACATGATTTTAATGAAGTAAAAAGCTAGACAAAAGAGTTAAAGTGTCCTTTACGATGACCTCTCTATAACTAATAAATAAGTAAAACTATTCACCCCTGTGAAATATTTGGAGTATTCCAAAAGTTTAACAGGAAGTTGCATCATATGAATTTCCTGAAGATCAGAGGAAAAAGAAAAGTAAATCCTGTTGTTTTTTCTCTTTATTTTCAATTTCGATTATGTTCTGATATTGACTGATGAGGTCACTTCGAAAGTATGACCCAGTTACCCAAATTATAGACTGAAAGTTAATTATTAATTAAAAATGGTTTAAGTAAATCATTAGAATGTCATTAAGGTTTTCATGGATGCTAGTTAACCACATTTTGTGTATTTGTTAAATCTTTGCTAAAAAACCTCAACGCACATTATTTATTGAAGAGCAAAATGCAGCCACTGTCAGGAAAGACAATGTAAAATATTAGATTATATTAAAGTATTATCACAGTTTTTAAATGGTTCAATGCATGTTTTCTTAGACTCAATGTAGGGCTGGGCAATATGACAAAACTATCATGAAAACATCTGTACTATACCCAGTATGCATCATGATATATAATTTAGCTAAAGAAGTAGTAGTTGTGCTGCAAAACTGTAAAGATTACAACCTGTTTAAAGATTAAACTGAATTTAACTGATGATACTGTTAGATAATTCCTACAAATAACTCAATTAAATCGCTGAAAAAAGGGGAAAAAATCTTAAGTAATCTTATAGATAACGTTTTTTTTTTAAAATAATAATGCTTCTGTTGAGTTGCATTTAGTTTAAAAAAAAAAAAAAGATCACAACATTGAAGATATCTCTGATATATGAAGATAAGTGTATCATAACAGAATTTATCATGACATGATATCATATCATCTAGCCCGTATTCAGTCTTGAAAAATTCTTTAAAAAAATAAAATAAACGTTCAAAGGGCTAAATGGCCCTGCAGTCATGAATCAGTCAGTAAAACAGCAACGAAGCAAACTTCAGTCCCCGAGCACGTCCTGCCTGAAGCAGGGAATCGTGTACTTGTGATTTTACCATCAGTGCAGGTACAGAAAGAACCGACTGTAAGGAGAACCTAAGACTTAATCACTACTTTCCATGCACAAACTGCACACAGTCTCAGCTGCACAACGCACTACGAGACAATCAGCATGTTGTGCGTCTCCAAACAAAACCGTGCATGTGTATCTTCTCGGGCTGACGTCATCCGCTCGGGCTAGTGTCATGCAAAATTAATGGCTGGGTCAAAAATAGCTCATGTTCTACAAATCCCCAAACGCAGGTGTGTGGAAAAAGTTGTGTGTGTGTGTGTGTGTGTGTGTGTGTGTCCATCTGCACACAACAACATGAGGCCTCGGCTGCAATAATGGGCCATTATCACGACGCGCCCCGGCCCTAACCAAACACAGGCTCCTGGAGATAATGCCTAACATACGTCAGCATGCATGCACACACACACACATGCACATGCACACGCACACACACACACACACACACACTTGAGTCAGGAGCTGCCAGCTCCTGGTTTAAACACAATTCTGAATGAAATGGCATTGTAGTGAAGGAAAAGAAGAATTGTAACTCAACAACATCACTGAGCAATACATCAGCATCCATCCACATCCAACCCCACCCACACCTACACCTACACACCCATACCCACACGCACTCACACACGCACTCACACACGCACTCACACACGCACTCACACACAGAGACACACACCCACACAGACACGCTTGACATTTTAGGTAATAAATTTTTCAATACTTATCAACCTTACACTACACCTTCACACCCATAGCTACATCTCTTCAGCTCGAGTTCCTCTTATTGTTTTTTCAGTATTTTCTATTTCTTCCTCTCACTACACACAAACCGAATTGTCTGAGAAAAGTCCATGTGTTGCTTTGTTGAACTCCAGCTACAGATCTTAAACTGGTGTCCATACGAGAACGCGACACGGCAACAGGTGAAGGTTAAACTCCTGTGTAGGTTCACGCTGCTGAGCTGCGATTCTGTGCCACGTACATTCAGATTGTCTTGATTTTATGCACATTATTTACAATGAAATAAAGCTACTAATACAAACAACTGGCTTGAGCGATTTTCTGAAACGGTGTGTACAATGTCCTCCCAAATGTTTGGCAAAAATGCCTTATTTGTGACATCAGACGTAAACAATATTATAATGGACACGTAGTTATATCTTCTATAGACGGCTAAAGTGCAACAATCTTATAAAACTGCCATACACCTTATTTAACCTGCTTTAGATTAATGTTATTTATACCACTGCACTGATGAAATCTGGATTCTGATTGGTCAGAAATTTAAACTGTTGATTAATTTTCTATAACAGCAGCTCTGACAGTAGTGCAGCTACAAATCAGAGGTTTATAGTAACGTGCTCGTTCTCATACGTTATCGTTTCTATAGTAACAGCTCATTCACAGGGTAAGAAAGTTTTCTGTCAGGAGAAAACTGTTTATGGAAAGAGTCTCCAGTGTCAGTCAAAGTTTTCTGACATCTTCAGGACAGAGGAGTTTATGCTTGTTTAGTGGTTTCTTGGTAACAAGACAAACTGTGTTTTTTTGTCTTATTAACTTCAAGTCAGAGAGGATCAACGTGTTCTCAGCCCAGAAGCAAGTTTCACTAACACACACAAACACACAGACACACACACACACGTGCAGAACAAACTCTCAGTCATTGTGTCTCTGGGTGTCTCCCTCCTTCTAAATGCCTCCATTCAGCTCAGCAGTGAAGAAACGCACCACTATTCAGCTCAAATCTACAATCTCACTCCACCAGGCCTCAACACGTATAGCCTTCAAACAAAGTGTGCATTTAGAGACGCCGTGCCCGCATGTGGTTCTAGCACAGCGTACGACAGTCTCCGGGGTTAAAAGTCCAACTTTAACTCGCCTCACTCGCTGGTGGTCTCAAAAACCAGGCCTGTGTAAAAGAGGAAACACAATGAGGTCATAAAGCTACAGTTGTCTTATGGGGGAGTGTGTGTTGTGTGTAATTAGAGGTGTTTTTGTAAGAAAAGTGGAACACAGTGAACAGGCTAATTTACAGAGATGGGAGAAAAAGATAAAAAAAACATGCGCCACTGGGGTTTGATAACGTAGCAACCAACCAAAATGTGGCAATTTTATTTGTTATGAATAAGTGATAAGAGTTTAAACCAGGAAAAAAAAAAATCAGTTTTTTTCATTATCATTTCTATAGTAGCAACTTACACAGGGAATTTTATGGCGAATGTTCCACATAAATGGAGTTTAATTACTGATACTGTGAAGTTTTCAGTAAGATGTTTATTTATTATTTAAGTTTTCCGACATCTTCCAGCCAGAGGAGTTTACGCTTCTTGCAGTTTCGCGGTGACGTGACAAACTGCGTTTTTTTAATTTCAAGTGAGAACAGGAACTAACTTGATTTATGGCCATTTGACAACATTAACATGTAACCATAAATTGATTAAAAGGATGATATGTTGTTATTTATTTAATAATGCTTAATAATACAACCAGTAAAATGCTGTAGTATAAGAGGAATAAAACACTTTAAGGCATGCTGTTATTGGAAAATAATCATCTTAGGGGTGGTAACAGCAACTCCGCGTCATCACACCACCTTGTCATTGATTATTTTCCTGTAACAGCATGATACAGAGTGTTTTATTCCTTATAAGCACAAACTTTAAAACACAAGCCCTATCGTCTGACTTTTCATCACCAGACTAGACGTCATGCCGATCCTAGAAAGAATACCATATGACCTCTGAGAGATACGTATCACATGACCTGGTCACGATGTCACAGTGACTTCTCCTTCTGTGATGAGTTAGTGATGATGATGTTAGACCATAAATAATAAGTGCACCCACTGTGGGATACAAGCGCATGATAAGAGACCAGGGGTGTGAAGGCATGCCCATGTTTCAAGGACACACATACACACACAGACACACACATACACACACATACACACACATACACACACATACACACACATGCACACACATGCACACACATGCACACACATGCACACACATACACGCACATACACACACATACACGCAGACACGCGCACAGGAAGCATGTGAGAGCAGGAGGAGCTGATCTGAGCGTGTACGAGAAGAGCTAGGCCGAGAGGAGGAAACTGAAAGGAAAACACAGTGATGTAACTCAGAATTTTCTTGAGACTTTCTGAGACGCTGAAGTAAACACCTGGCTCTGAGACAGCGCCTTCACTCTGCACCTGATGAGCGACAGCTCGGAAAAACCCGCAGCTGCATGGGGAAGTTTAGAGCGAATGCATGTGAAAATCATCCTCGCAGAATGAACAAGAAATTTCAACAGTCAGCAGAGTAGAGAACCTTTTAACTGTAAAAGAAATTCCACAGAGCTCATCAGTAGAGCTTTATTTTATGAACTATTTAAATAGTAGGAACATATTAAATGTGTACAATAATGTCAAAAATGTTCTGGTGAGTTATTAAAGCCATATGGTTATTGATTTACTTAACTTTCCACCGAAAGAACACATTAGGTCCAAGTTGAAATTATTCATTAACTTTATTTTTAAATTAAAAATGAGTTCATATTTAACAGAAAAAAGGTAGAATCGTTGACATGGTTTTCTGTAAGGAGATGTTTATTTAACATGCATGGAAGGAGTCTCCAGTGTCAGCACTTTATAATAGTCAGAGGTAAAGCTGTGACTTTAAAGTAATGTGACATGTTGCATTTATTAAATTCAAAAGAGACTATAGCTGTAAGCGGTGATTAACAAGTCAAGCACTGTCTGGCCCCTTTGCGAAAGGAGACGACCAGAGACAGTGCTTTTCCCAACGAGATCATATACTAAATCTGATGGAAATGTGTCAAGCCATTACTGAGATATTACCTCGCTTCCTTTTTTCAGTCGCACCCTACGGTGGTGAATGAAAAGCGACGTGCCAAGTCTGGCATCAATCCATTGAACACAACATGACGCAAAGAATCAGAGGAAAGTTAAATCGTATTTCTCTGACGTTATGTTGCAGAGCTATGATTGCCAGCATATGTCTAAATCTGCCCTGGTGGAGTGCTCGAGCATCTGAGTGGCGTAAGTGTTGTCTAGGGAGCTGAGAATGTCCTCTGTCATTGTGCCAAATTTTATAAAATGTGTACGAAGCTTTCTATGTGCAGTCATGGAAGTAGTAAAAGAAGAAGAAGAAGAAACATACAATGGCAACAGGGTGGCTACACAATGCAGGTGCTTGGCCTCTCAAAAAGAAACTCTAATGAGTGAACTGCTGTTTATAGCTGTAATGTAAGTGATAACAGGACACAACCTTTACTGTAACTATAAACGGATAAAACGAACAATGTGTCATTCTTTCATAAAGGAAAAAAAAATGTAATCTCTGGCAAACTGCTGTGGTATAAATAACTTCATATAAACACATAGCTTTGCTTGTCTTACTCCTCACATAATTCCATCCCCTGGGAAATCATACTTCTTTCAACTTGCTACAAATATGAGTTTTTAGCAGCTTGCTAGCTATTTATGCTAGTTAATGTTACTAATATTAGATTAGCTGCGATGGCAAGAGGACGTGGGGGTCGTTTCTAATTTGCACATTGATGCATATTCATAGCCAGTGGAATTTTTATAAGAGTAAAGGTGTAGATGCTGTCTAGTCATTTTACATTGTTTTTTTTTTTTTTTTTTTTTTATTAAAAAGCAGACTAAACCCAATCCATTGCTCAACACAATAGTTTTAATGACTTAATGACTTATATTTCTGCTATTTCTTTTTTTTTTTTTTGTTATTCATACTTCATTTATACTGTTAAGCTGTACAGTTTTAAAGAATATTCCTATTTTGATTTTATTTTTATTACTAGTATGTTTCTTACCAGATTTATTCACTGACATCTCTTATCGTTTTGTATTGTCATGAGCAACTGGCACAAGAATTTCTTATCTTATCTTAGAGAGAGAGACGTGTTTAGGTAGACATCCTGACTTCACACCAAAATGAATAAAGAATAAATGTTGTGTTCTACACAAACACATATGAAGTACACCATTATTAAAATGATGTAACATCTCTTTTCTCAGGCGTTATCAGACAGGAAGTGAACTGACGTGCTGGTTGTGAGGGCACTTGTGTGGCACGCTGGCACCTGCAGACTCTTTTTTTTTTTTTTTTTCTCCACCACACGAGCAAAAAAGGTCAAAAGATTTGGGGCCCTCTGAGGAGCTCGTCTGTGAGATTGTCGCTTTCTTTCTCTCACACAAAACAAATGCCTTAAACATGAGACCCCTCAAGGCCTCCTGCTTTTACAAAACCCTGATAGGGAACCTTCTCACAATCCCCACTCTGTCCCGCCGGAGTCCTGAAGCTCCTTTGTTTGAGGATCTTCAGCGTCATGGCCACCCGAGGTTTCCTGCCTTCTCACTTTCTGCCAACACGGATACGTCCCTATTCAGCAACTCCCAGTACCGGCGGGGTGCGGCGTTCCTAAAACAGTGGAAGCGATACTCTGCATACCTGCTCTCTAACACAGGGCTCGGCTTTACAAACACGGAAACAATGCCCATATTAGAGCAATGCTGGTTATGAAATTCGGTAAGGTCACAGTACATGGCACACCTTGACACTGCCATGTGATGCAGATTAGTCAGTGAAAAACCTTTAACAGACCTACAGATGACTCAGCTTTTTTTTTTTTTTTTTTCAAAATCACAATAATAACCTTAATAAAACTTAGATTCAGTCGATTAAGGGTATGGGAAAATTATGGCATGTCACAATGTCTGCTTTATAGCTTTGCATTTTTATAATTAGCTTTCAAATTTTCTCAAAGCAATTTAGGAAAACAATTTTCTTTGAAAAATTAACAATTTTAACAAGTTTTTTTTTTTAATAAAATAATCTAAAATAGGACTGCACACTGCATCCTAATATTGCATGTGGTCTAAATTTTTTATTCACTTTCTGCAATATCAGTGAGTCAAGCCAGTAAATAAAGCTAAATAATAATTATTGTAATAAATTATATGTTTTATATCACATGCCTGACTTTTTTTAAAATAAGATTATGATACTATTTTGATGTTTGTTTTTTATCCACATTCCTCCAAATGTATAACTCTTCAATGCATTCAAACGAGACTTAATAATTTTATGCCTATAATTATACAGTGTATTATTATATAATATATACTAAGAACATACTAATAATAATTGTTTCACAAACACTTTTAAAATACACAAAGAGAAAAAACTGGATAAAACTAAATAAATTAATTAATTATAAATATATTTAATCATTACTAAATAAATGCAGTTAAAATGCATCATGTTTAATGAATGCATTTTCAGATTTTTAAAAATAGACATTTATATATTTATATATTTAATATACTGTGCACGCTGTTCATGTCTGTGTTTCTGGTTTTCATGTTCCACGTAGTGTTTAAAGGAGCGTTTTGAAGGATTTTTCTTTTTTTTAACATGTTTATAATATAATTTCAATAATTTTGTAATTTCAGTTATATATTTTGTTTTTAGATTGACTCTGTAACATTCTGCCCAGGGACTACAGTTGAAAAATAGCCTTTGGCTAACTCTTGGCGCATTTACAGTAATGTTTATTAATGTGCATTGTCTCTGTCAAATAAACCAATAAATAAATAAATAAACAATAAAGCAAAATTTGTGTACATTTCATTTCATTTTTTTTTTGTGTTAAAATTGTGTTGGGTTACACATTTAATATGATCATAAGAAGACAATAGTATTGGGTGAATACAAAAGGACAAAAGCAGAAGCAACAAAAGGACCTGCAAGGACAACTCCGTCCTGACAATGCCTCCATGTAAGGCAATAATGCATTTAATGGCAGCCACTCATCATCCACGACAACCTTGGCTCCTAGTGGGTGTCACTTTGCATGAAAGATCTCCTTAAAAGTTAATCAATAAAACGTAGCCATTAAAAGGTGGAGTCGTCTAATAAAGTAGTGCTGTAACTCAGCATTAATCAGCACACGATGATTTCCTGTCTCCTGGTGCCAGGTAGCATAAAGCCAGGATTTGTGTAGGACACATCTTACATTCATCTGTGTGTCTACGTCCATCTGGACCCAAAGAGCAAACAGCAGCTTACAGATTAAAGGTGAAAGAGTGAAACAGACCCAACACTGGCCTAAGAGTGATGCACAGAAAAGTTAAACATGGTAAGTTAGTGCCACCGTTTGGAAAGAAATTAGAAGTGACCTTCTATAACAACTGCACTACATTCCCATAATGTCCTTATCACACCCTGGTTGACTTCCACTAATGACTCAGAAGCGTACATTAAACAAAGATGTGGAGATGATCAAAAGCACAATTTTAGTGCACATGTATACTCCTGGTGGCAAGAAAATGGGGTTGAAACATTTTCATTTGCTATTTTATGCTTTCTGAAGTACAGTATCAGCACTGTGTGGTTTGTTAAAAAAATACCATGCTAATTATCTACCTAGTTAGTAGTTTATATAACATGATGCATGAAGACAATTTTTTGACACACAATGCAAAAATCGTATCGCAATATCTTGATTTACGCAATTATTCATTTAACGAGAACATGGGGTACATATGTAGATTTTAATGTTCAATCTGTGAGTAACGGTGGAGTTCGTGGGTGTTAGAGATTTACTGAAGATACCCACAATTCTCTCTCTAAAAATAAAAGGAATAAAACACTCAGTGTCATGCTGTTACAGGAAAAACATCACCATTCCGAAGTTGGCTATTTTACCAACAGCAGCACATTCTGAAGTATTTTATTCTTCTTATCCATTTGTAGTTACATTTACTGTTGTGAAACATCCGCAATACAAGTCGGTTATCACTTATGTTTTAGCAGCTATAAACAGTCGTTCCTTCACCAGCCTCTCTTTATTATTAAACACAGCTTGTCATGTTACTGAGGAACCACAAAGCATAAACTCCTCTCTCCTGAAGATGTCAGAAAACCTAAAGTTACCTTTAAGCTTTACCTCTAACTGCTACAAAGTGCTGACACTGGAGACTCCTTCCTTCAAGAAAACATCACCATATCACCATAATACGCATCTAATAAACTTCACTTGAGCTGAGAAAGAATTGAAATGACTTGCATTAATGGGTTCCAGGATTGAACCACAATTAAAACTGTCAGGAGTCAGAAGTTTCCTCAGACTATGCTAAAAGAATAAAAGTGGAATGCATGAAGGAAAAGTATAGATACTTTTGTATATCATATTAAATATATTTAATTCATGCTTTGCATATTTATTTAATTACCTGTAATCTATAATTATATAAATATATTCAATAGACATGAATAAATTATTCATTACTATTATTATTGTTGTTTTCAATAGCTAATACAAGACACTCATGCTAATGTTACACATCTGTTTAGCTTGTCTGATTAATGCTTTTAAAGTAACTGCTGCAATATTTCTACATTCTGCAACATATGAAATTATAAAGAAATGTTTTATTATTCTGGTTTGAAGATTTAACTTGGCTAATGATACAACTCAAAAGAAAAATGGCAACGGCCAAGACAGGCTAAGTTAAACACAATCATCTAGCAACATCATCTGGAAGGAAGTGGAACTACAGGGTTTTTATTTAAAGTCCCTTAACTCCAGAAGTATCACTTTAATCACTTTAAAAATGTGTTACATCATGCTAACTGTTCCCTTAGCTTTCATTCATTATCCATGTTAGCATATTTAACTCCACATGAGATACAGGTTGAAAGAAATGAATACATTTTTTAATACATTCAGGAAATTTTATATTGCAGACATTCATGCCAAAGTCTGAGGAAATTTATAACACACTTTTATGGGCGCTGCTGTTTTTCACTAGGGATCATGAATGTGTGTTAAAAACACTAGTCCTCTTCTAGAGAAGAGATTTTGCAACCAAGACACCAGACCAGACGTATACATTCCCAAATCTCAAAAGTGCCTTCAGCTGCTTTGACTAAACATGTGAAGTGTAAAACTGTCTTAGTCAGCATTAGTCCAGGACGCATCATCATGAAGTATGATGAGAGCTGAGAACTTCACCACAACACCACCCTGTTTAATGAGAGGGTGTACAGCAGGATCACTGCTTAGCCTGAAATTCTTACTAATTTTGACAGCTGTAGCAATGTGCGAATTGTAGATCATTTCAGGGAAAAACCACAAGTCAAGGCATCAAGTTCTTCGAAATCATGAACAATACAGCGGTCTACAAAAACGTCCTAAAACTCACAAGGTGATGTTTCATTGTGTGCGATTTTGAAACTTGTTCCTTCATGTTCTCAGATCTCAGCATATAAATACAATGACGGCTATCAATGATTTTATGTCTAATAAAGTGAACTGTTTTTAATGTAGCTATATACACATATTATTTAGGCTACTGTTTGTATGTGTTTTTAGGATTACTATTTTATTTTATCTTACACAGTGTCACAGGGAACCTGGAGTCTATCCCAGGGGACTCAGGGCACAAGGCAATTTAGAGATGCCAATCAACCTACAACGCATGTCTTTGGACTGGGGGAGGAAACCGGAGAACCCGGAGGAAACCCCGAAGCACAGGGAGAACATGCAAACTCCGCACACAGGGTGGAGGCGAGATTACAAAAAAAATGTGGGGGGCACGGAGGCTTGGTGGTTAGCATGTTTGCCTCGCACCCACATTAAAGATCTTTATATTGAAACATTTGTGGTGTGTCTAGTGAGATTTGTTGGTCGGTGCTGTATTTTCGTTATTCCCATGAGAAGTTAGTAAAGGTTGCTCTAATCTGATTTAACTACATTAGTCTCTTAGTTCTAATACTGAACTAAGGAAGCAAACATTAGATGCCAAACTTGTTTTGGCTAATCAGTTACACTTGGCCGGGCGGCATGGAAGTGGAGCAGGTAGCACTGCTTTGATCCTGAGCTCGGGTTACTGTCTGTGTGGAGTTTGTGTTCACGTGGGTTTCATATGGGTTCTCTGGTTTCCTCCCACTGTCTAAAACATGCCAGTAGGTGGTCACATTAAATTATCTCAAGATGTGAATGAATCTGCAAATGTGTGTGTGTGTGTGTGTGTGTGTGTGTGTGTGTGTGTGCGCATGACACCCTGGACACCATGGACTGGTGTCCCTTCCAGGGTGTATTCCCGGCTTGAGCCCAGCGTTCCTGGGATAGGCTCCGGATCCACACTTGGGGTGAAGTGGAAATGGTGTAAATCTGTTTGTTTGTTTGGTTGGTTGGTTGGTTGTTTGTTTTAACTGAACTACTCCTTTAAAACAACATGACAATGATTTGTATGAACCATCCTATGAGAATTAAGCTGAAACTGAAAATCTGAGTATCTTATCTTACTTTTAAGGAGTTAAACATGAATAAAGATGAAAGTATGTTAAAGCTGGCTGCTTGGTCATGTGGTCATTATGCACAACTGTAAAGGTTTCTACCCCAAATACATCTGACTGAGACCTTGTCAAAGGACCACACGTCAACAAACACAGACAAAAGTCACACTTCTTAAAGTACACATTTATAAAACCTACCTTAACCCATGGACTGTTTGGATAAGTTTCATTTTACCTTCAAATATCCTGCGCTTCCACTTTCTTCTCCAAAATCCGCACAGACGCAGTGAGCTGCTCCAGAAAGCTCCACCAGCTGCTGTATGTCCAGAAACAGCGCTCAGATCCTCAGCTACAGTGTGGTTCAGTGTTTTCACTTCGATAATAACAGTTTGTAACACTTTCAGCGACGCTACGATCAGCCACATTGACGAAAACAAACGACCTTCCGCTGACTGCGCTGTTTGCGCACGATGCGAACTTTGCGTAAGAAGCACAAGCGCGACCAGAAGAGCAGACTGGCATGTTACACAGTGTGATAAATTACTACACCACACCTATTACTATATTACTGTCACTTATTAAAGAGTTTTACTTTTCAATTCAGCATTAATGCAGCTACTCACGCTTATAAGTTACTGTTTGTGTGTGTTTTTAGGGTTACTCTTTTATTTTTAATTTAATTAAATTTTTAACTACCACGTTTGTCCAGCAGGTGGCAGGAAAATCAAACAAATACTGATTTATTTTCTGTACCACTTATCCTACACAGGGATGCAGGGAGCCTGGGGTCTATCCCAGGAGACTCAGGGCACTAGGCAAGGGGACACCATGGACAGGGTGCCAACTCATCTCAGGGCACAATCACACACACACACACACACACCACAGACAATTTAGAGATGCCTACAGCCTACAGCACATGTCTTTGGACTGGGGGAGGAAACCTGAGTACCTGGAGGAACCCCCTGAAGCACATGGAGAGCTCCGTACACACAGGGCGGAGACAGGATTCGAGGCTCCAACCCTGGAGGTGCGAGGCAAACATGATAACCACTAAGCCACCATGCCCCCCTAGGTGAAACATACAACATGAAATGCAAACTCTTTAGGTAAAATTAGTGGGGAAAAAAATCAGAGATGCATCCCAAATCAAGTACAAAATGGGCATCCCAAACCAAGTACACAGTTATTCTCAGTGTTATGGCGTATTAGCTCTGTATTTAATTACGTAAATAGAAATCTTTTCACACACATGACCTCAAACATTCATACCATGTGAAGATCATAAATGAATAGTTCAAGTAATTTAAACTTATAAACCCTCTCTAATGGTAGAATATCTAGCCTACTGGCATTTAAAATGTTTTGCTAACTATAGTTAAAGTAACAGTTTAGCTAAAATTAATTTTACCATGACATGTCTGGTGTGTTTAATTTTGCACTGCAGCTACAAGGTTGATGTAGCCAACAGATAATAGAAGTTTATAGCTACAAGTTTAGTGAGATGCTATAAGCTAAATCCATGTACACTTGAAATTTTGGCTTTGGATTCGGCTTCAATATGGAGCAACAAGTGTCTTTTTAAATCTGTGGCACCCTTTAGTTCATCTGTATAGATAACAGTCAAAGTGTTGGAAATCAGTTTTGCAAATCTCTTTAAGACAAATCAGACAAATGTATTCTGAGACGTGTGTGCGATGATTTAGGCATGCACTTTCAAGTTAGTACTTTTTAACTATAAGCAGAAGGCAGTAAACTTCCATTATTATCCACACTAGCCGTGTTCCTTCAGTGCAAAATCGAAAGAAACAAAATTCCAACACTAAACATACTCTGACTGATCATCTACATTTGCAGTGTGTATATCTGTATATTCTGTAGTGCTACTTTGGTGTTGTGTTCATTTACCAGTAGGAAGTTTGCCCAGCAGGTGGCACATAATATAAATTTAAACCATTAAGAGTAAAGAAGGAAATGTAATGGAAAAAAACACACCTTCTGTTTGTTTAGCCATGTTAAATGTGACACAACAGAAATTATTTATAGTATGAAAAAGAATAGCAGAAATGTTCTATGATTTATTGGTCACTGTCATTTAATCACAAAGCTTCCAAGTCTAGTTAAATAATAAAAAGCCCCTGCAAACATGTAGACTACGTTTTAATTTGTATACCGTGACAGCAAACAGTTGCAGAATAAATAAGGTGGCGTTTAGGGATATGAAGATTACTCATGGCAGTGGCACCTGGCCTGTGCCTATAACTGGTCCTAATGCAACAAACAGTATCAACCGCTTGGGCTGATCATGATCCAACTGTACTTTCTGATAATTATCATGCCTGAGGTATAGTCTTATCAAGATTGAGTTACAAAGACTCTGGATAAAGGCACAACTTCGTAACCTACTGTACACTACAACATATCAGGCTTGGGTTAAAAAAAAAAAAAAAAAAAAAAAGTGAATTCTTAGACCTGGATATTTGCCAGAGCAATATTTCCTCAAATTACAGTATTTCTACTTTCACACAAGTGACTTTGTGCCAATGTTGCCAACATAGTGACTTAGTGTCATTCAATCTGACACCTTTTTGGACCCTTTTAGCAACCTTTTCACTGATCACCATTGTTCTCAACCACCAATCACTAATCACCAGATAGGATAAACTTTATTGTCATTATACTTGCATAGAATAAAATTTGGTCATTGTTCCCAATGACTAATCACTGACCACCATTGTTCCCAATGACTAATCACTGACCACCATTGTCCCCAATGACTAATCACTGACCACCATTGTTCCCAATGACTAATCACTGACCACCATTGTTCCTGACGACCAATCACTGACCACCATTGTTCCTGACGACCAATCACTGACCACCATTGTTCCCAATGACTAATCACTGACCACCATTGTTCCTCACGACCAATCACTGATCACCATTGTTCCTAACTCCTAACTACCACTGCTTCATTTAGTCTGTTATTGATGTGAATTAATTATAGTATTTTATGTCAGTACATACAATAAAGAGTTAGTTTGTGTTGCATTGATCAAAGAATTCTTCTTTCTATAAGAAATAAGATATAATCTATCTCTTATCGTTAGGGATAAATTCATAAATTTAAAATTTATATCCTGAATTTATATATTTCTCTAAAGCTGCTTTGTGACAGTGTCCACTGTGAAAAGCGCTCGCTACACAAATAAAACTGAATTGAATTGAATGTATTATTGAAAGTCTTTCTTATTTACATTCCTGTTTTGATATGCAAATGATCACTGAATATGAAAATCAGTCCCCAAAGCCTTCTGGTGACTTCTAGTGACTTTTTGAGTACTTTTTGATATGGATTACCATATTTTCCCTTAAAAGAGTTGGCAACACTGTTTTGTGTCACATCCAGCATGGCATTCTGCCTAGTTTTTCATAATTACGTAACAAAAAACATTAAAAATAAATAATACATTAGTCATTTCCTTTTTACCAAATCCTTAAACAAGTCTATACTTGTGCAACTATTCCAAGAATAGTGACTCATCCGGTTTAATTACGTGCTGAATGTGAACTCGGATCAGAATCTGCATTAGACCCACAGCTCTGTGCTTCTCACTGGTGCCTTGTACACGATATTTCACTTTTACATTCCCAGGTACACCCAGTGCAACTTAGTTCAGGGGGGAGATAAACCTGAGAAAACAAGAAAACATGTAGGGCAAGGGTATAAGATAAAAAAAAGAACTGTATATATAACTTTTTTTGTTCACTTTTATTTTTGAATTTTTTAAATTTTAAATTATGTGGATTCTTCAGTGATGGAGTTTCACTTTCATCAGCATTTTAAAAAATTTTTGAATTGCTTATTATAGCCTACTTAGATAGCAAGTGCATTTTATGGTTAATTTTGTATTTCAACTTGAAAAAATCACTGAAATTGAAAATGTTACTGGTAGTTTTTGTTTCAATTACTATAAATGTTTAATACTGTACTGTAAGACTTTACAGCAGTAAAATATCGATTGCTGCAATTTTACTTTGACAATAATTTTAGATTAGCCGAATAAAGTTGCTAATAAATTTTTATTTTCCTTATATTTAATAGCAGGTAAATATTGAAATAATTCTTACTTTTTTCCTTGCCTTCCTTCCTTCCTAGGAACTGAACTAACATGGATGAGCTCCAGTCATTGTAGACCCTGGCTTTGTGTACATGAGTGATGCATAGAGACGAATTAGGGAAGGATTAAACAAAATTATGTTTTTGCAGTCACCTAAACCTAGAGCCCAAATTCTCCCCAGTGAACCTAAAAATGTTCCGTTTAATCAATAAATACAAAATCCTGACTAATTTTAGGTGCATTACAGAACAAGTGATATAGCATGTTTGTTTAAAATGCAAATTAGATGTGATCGTTACTATCAGGGCTTTTTGTGTGATCCACTACAAGCCGTTTTAAAAACACTGGATTATTGACATGAGTGCAGCTGGTTAGCAGTCGTTAAATCAGATAATTTTAGATTTCTCTGGAACTGCTACAATGGTGGGGTTTTTATTTAAGCATAATCAGGCTGTGATTATGAATTATTAAGGAAGTTGTATGTCACTGTACAGTCGCAATATGAATAAGAGACTTAACATCTGTTTTAATATCATTTTGCATTTACAGTGGCCTGCATAAGTTTTCACCCCCATTGAACTTTTTTACATTTTGTAGTTTCCAGCTCCTTTGCAGTCACTCTTGGCTTCTTGGTTGCTTCTCTGACTAATGGTAGATGGCCTGCTCTAATCAAAGTCCCAGTTGTGCCATATTTTTCAAATAATGAATTTAGTTTCACTATGTGGGATGTTTGGAATATTTTTTTAGAACCAAATCTTGATTTATACTTTTTGAGATCTTTGTCCTGGACGTGCTTCTTGTTCTTCATGGTGCTTTTTTTTTTTTTTAGGTATGTTCTCTTACATAGTTTTAGGTTCTTCCAGGAACAAATTATGTCATTTAGGGGTTTCATAATCAGGGGATACTTACGCAGTTACAATCATTTTTATTTGAAATCAATTTTGCAATATGAACTATACTGGTGATTTTTCTTCTATTTTTAATATTGTGGGTTATTTTGTGTTGATTCGTGAGATATACTGTGTATATAATCCCAGTTGAGTGTATTTCAGTTCCAGGTTGTAACATTCCAGGTTGTAAAAACGTCTGTTTTTTGTTTTGTAATTTTGCCTAGTGCTCCTTTAATGCTGTAAGTACATTATTAACAATGCCAGTTAATGTGGCAGAGCACCAGAGGCTTGGGTTCAGTCGAACTACTTCCTCTGCTGGAAATAAAGAAATTATTTCTATAATAATGTAAAATATTAACTCTTGCTAACTCTGAAACAGCATTGGCTCTACATAATCTACACTACGCTGTAGGTCTGTATAACATTTAGTCTTATATTTATAGCCTTATTTTTAATATAAACACCTACACATGAAGCAGATGTGCTGGACTTGCACTTTCATCAAATCATGTCACAGATATTACGCAGGCTACCTTTATAACACTGCATATCTCCATGCTACAGAGAAGAACTTCACCCTAAACTTACTAAGTGGTTTCAGTTTTATCAGACTGGATGTTTCATTATTCTGACTTTAACTAAAGTGAGTGTGCTTTTCTCTCTCTGCTCACAGTAAAGTCACATGAACCTCACATGAGAATAATCACATGATACACATTTAAATTTATGGTATGTTTCACACATTTATCACATGTAGTGCATGTGTTTATATTTTCACACGCTTTTTTCCACATGATTCATTTATGTTCACTTGATTTATTTTCAAATGATTCATTTTTCAAATGTGATTTTTTTTACAATTCATTTCACTTCATATGTTAATATTTCACATGATCCATTTACTTTCATTTTCAATTGATTCACTCATTTTCACGATTCATTTATTTTTACAAGTGATTTATTTTCAAATGATTCACTAGTTTTCATATGATTCATTTATTGTGATGTGACTTATTTTCAAATGATTCTCTGATTGATTTAATTTCACACAATTAATTATTCATGTGATATATTTTCAAATGATTCACTTAGTATATTTTCACAAGAATCATTTTTTACGTGTGATTTATTTTCAAAGGATTCATTTATTTTCATGTGATTTTTTTTTTTTTTTACACAGCACTGGATCCCCTCAAGGATGCCACCTCCTGTACTCCCTATATACACAACACTGCTGTCATCCACAGCCCTGACGTCATGATTAAGCTTGCTGATGGACACTGCTGTGATAAGACCAACAATCTTGGTACCCCAACAACAAGAGTGAGCCATTTCAAATTTCTGGGTGTCAAGATCTCAGACTTGGTCTCAACACATTGACATGCTGCTAAAAACGCACAACACCACCTCTATTATATCTCTACAAAAATTCAGGTTTCTCAACTTTCAAAACCTGCCCCCAATCATCCTCACACATTTTTATCTACAGACAGCAGAGATGGATAACATCATTTGTTCTCTGCAAATGTGCAGAGACTCAGGAGAAGGCACTCACACTTCCCAAAGGCACTCGTCATTTTAAGCAGGACAAAAAGCTGCTCATCATTTACTCAACATAAAGTACTTTAACAACATAAACACATACTACGCCTTAAGGGAATATGTCTCATCTCACCGTCATCTGTCCCCATATACAAGCACAACATGCACATATTGCACATACACACTTCACTTCACACTAACTGATGTCCATTCATGTGCATCACACTGGTGTGTCTTGTCTTGTCCTCTTGTGTATATGTATAACGTACATAACAGAGCTTCTCCATATGATTTTCCACAATTTTTTTATTTTATTTTTATTCTGTAACAGCTGAGTACCTAAGCGTACCTTGTTTTGTTTACACAACGCTACTACCTTATGTGTCACACTGTATGTCTACCTACCCTATGTGTCCTTTATGAGTGACAAATAAAGCTTATTTTCATTTATATTTTTACACATGATTCATTTATTTTCACATGATTTTTTTGTAGGAGATGTGTTTTCATTATTCACATGCAATTTTCACACATGAATTATTCTTTTTTTTTATTAAGGTTTTTCAAATAATACAAACACAAACAATGACAATAAAAACAATCGGACAAACAAACGAACAGACAAACAAACCCACAGCGCTGAAAATTAAACGAGTACATACAGTGTACCTGAAAACATATATCTCTACCTGCTTAATACTATTTCCTTGAGCTGTGCAACTTTAGAGTATATAAAGCCCATTGAAATGCATTCATTTCCATCTAATCATATGTGAAAAGCCTAAAATGACATGTGCTATGTATTTGTGTATTTTTTGTTCTTATATAACAGCAATGCATAACATGTCTATACATATCACATGGCAGACCACATTGTTTCAGACATAGATAAAGTCTACTTTCCCTTCTAGATAGTATCTGGAACAATGGTATGGGTTTTTTTGGTTTGTTTTCCTGTTGGCTGTGTATGAAGCACAAGGCGGAAATTGTGCCTCTACATTTCCAGAGAACAGCTTCAGCCAGTTCCAATAAAAGCTGAAAGCAGTCCTCCCCAGCGCAGCACTCCTGACAGGGAAGGCTGAGAGATGGGTCGCTGTTCCTAATGCTGGTAAATCCTTAAACACTCAGATAGAAACTGGGTTCATTCGTCATTTATACACACCAGTGAATTTTAGGATGACTGTTACACCGATTTGACCTGATGCCAAGTGCAAACTGCAAAGGTGAGTTTAAATGAAGCTTGTGGAGATGTTGACAAACTCTGTTCTCTATAATCAGGCTATGTTATGTACGACATTATTAAACCCTCTAAAGCAATTTTTCTGTATTTGTTTGTGCTTAATTTATGTAAGAATAGATAATGGGTGCCTTAGTTATAATCCTGCAAGCAATCCTACTTCTCTCCAGTTTTGGCTTCACTGAATCTTCTGGTAAGTTTTCTACTAATTTTTACAATTCATTACTATTTAGCAAACAAACAAGCATCATATAATCTTGTCTTCACACTAAAATTCCATCTAACAACAAAATCATGGTTAAAAACTTATATGGTTCAAATAGGCTTCTAGTCGTGCCAAAATATGCGGCAAATAAAACCTTTGAATCCTTGAATCCTTGAAATATGTTAAATGCTTTCTCCAATACTTTGCTGATGTCGACTTATCCATCCTTTTAGGTTATAAACCAGTTTTTCCATGATCTTTTTTTTTTCGTTTCGTTATCCCATTGTGTCATTCTCTTTGTTGTCTGTCTAAATTTACATAACTAAATTTGTTTCAGTTGTTCCTCATGTTAAAGGTGCCCTATGTAATGTTCAAAAGTTATCTTAGAAACACCTGTGTTTTGTAAGATATTGCCATGCAATGGATTTTGCTAGATTTTTTCCCCCTTTTTTACTTTTTCCCTAAAAGACACTTGATGTAGTTTCAATATAAGAGATGGGTCATTTAGAGGAAAGTTGAAGACTTGTTGAGCTTTTCACAGCAAGAATAATTCTCTTTAATTATCAGAGGTGCCAACATTTATGGTCTGCATTAGCATTTCCTTTTTTTACCTGTTGCTAAAGAAATAGCTGAAAACTTTGTGCTCTCTCAGCTCAAGCAGACCAAACAAGAATAAAGTTCACTCAGCAGAAAAGCTAATTCGCTGAACAGGAAAAGAAAGGCTCATACTTGCTTCCAGTAGAGGATATTTTTGCTTCTGTAAAAAATAAGTAACATTGGACATTTGCCATGGTGTTTCCTTACTGTACTGTAACTTGGCACACATCCTGAAGAAAAGAAATTAGCCATCACTTCCACCAACATACGCCAGGATTTTTGTGGTAAAATTCTGACATGAACCAAATTCCAAACAGTGAAACAATGAATGACGCACATCAGGAAGAACAGACATTAGAAAAAGAGGACAATGACAAGAAAATATAAATGAAAAAAAAAAAAAATAGTGAATAAATTAGTCGACATATTTGTGGCACTTAATTTAATTATTGTTGGTGTCGATGAGAATTTCAAATAAACTGATATGTTTCTGACACCTTTAAACCATTTTCAGAGCTTCTGCAATGCTTTAACGATTATGACACCGAGCTAAAGTGCAGTTTGACCTTGGCTGAACCTAACAGTTGTTCTGAAAACCAACTCAGTGCTTCAGTATACAGCAGGTTAGTTCAGCTGATGGGTGAAAATGACTTTTTTTTTAAATACAGTATATCAGTGGCATTTGCTTTATATTGTCCTTTCTTGTTGCAGATTGTTTACATGCCATTTTGATGAAATCCGTCCTGGTGCATGTGAATGCAGAATCCAGGTGCAAGGGTTTGTTCTGAGAGAGATATTCACAGTAAATGTGCTGAAAGGAAACAAGGCTTGGCACACAGACAATATCAGCACTGAAGCAAGCAGTAAGTGAATGACTGGTTGTACTGAGGGCTGCATGACTATTCATTTTGAATTCAAAAAGCACTCAAGCATCTGTGGTTTTTTTTTTTAGTTAAATCAAAAACTGATTCTGGACATCAGTATATTTAAGCTTATTTATTAGTGCACTGCATCAAACAGCACTTCAGTTGACAGCCATACACAGTCTACAAAATATATTTCCAGCTTCAGTGCTTTTGAACTGAAATAGTTGAATCTGGAGCTGAGAGTGCGCAGCATGGAAGCTCGTGCATGTCAATAGAGCCCTCTTTATAGCGCAGTGGCCGGCCTTTCTCAGATAGACAATGCGATGTCTAGAGCAACATCTAACTGTTGTTTTTGGCACCATATTCAGCTTTGGCCTCAGTAGCACTCAAATACGAGGGTGTGCTTGCGTGTGACTCTGATCAGACTCTAAACTAGCTAAACAAGTTTAGACAGTGACATGCAACACGCAAATCTGAAAGTGCCCTTTCACACAGCACTGGTCATGGTAGAATTCACTCTGCCATAGTGCTAAGACTTTATTTCAATTTTATTTAGCTTTAAAGGACAACACTAATAATTGCAGGAGGAATTTACTCAGGAGTAGGTGGGGGTTGGTTTTAATAGTCATACAAAGAGATAATATTCCATTAAAGCAAAAGAAAAAAAACACTTTTCCCAGTGTAGTCTTAGACAATATGCGGTTGACTGTAAAATTGGCTTCATCTTAGTCTGAAATATTTTCAGACTAACAAAGAACATTTGTTGCTGCTTTCCTCACTGTCTGTATAGTCGAAATCCCCACAGCGCTGACTAGTGAATATATTTACAC
The DNA here is from genome assembly GCF_027358585.1 of Pangasianodon hypophthalmus. Lineage (NCBI taxonomy): Eukaryota > Metazoa > Chordata > Actinopteri > Siluriformes > Pangasiidae > Pangasianodon > Pangasianodon hypophthalmus. The sequence continues at coordinate 19,347,824 of NC_069730.1, read as the reverse complement.
AGCCCCTAGTTTATACAGGCATATCTAAACATATCCTGATATGTATATCTCATATCCACACATCCAATTATATCATTTTATTTCTTCCATGCAGTTAAGCCTAGAAGACCAATCATCACGTCAGTCATTCAGAAGACAAATGGAGACTTTCTCATCACCTTGAACACCACCTACATACAGAAAACGTTTTCTGAATCCCTGGTGGTGGAGCTCCAATATGGCATTGATGGAAGCAATGATTATGTAAGTCTCTTAATACCCATTATTAAAAATGTCAAAAACATATGAAACTATGAAAATAATTTTCACTTTTCATACAGGTGACACAGCTTTTGAGAAACGGTCAAACTGCATATGAGCTTGTGGGCAGAAACCTTCAACCTAATTCCAAATATATTTTGAGAGCGAGAGTGAAATCAAACTACCCACCTAATAAGACATTCAGTGAATACAGTGAAGCACATGTGTTCAAGACACGTAAGTTTTATTGTGGATGTGTGTGTGAAACCATTTACTGAAATTTCATCAGCATGTTTAACAGGAGTTCATGTCTTTGTGTCCCCAGCACAATCATTACAAAACCTTCTCAAAATAATAATCCCCATATTATGTCTCATTCTGATCATTTGTATATCTTCAATCTACTTCTGGTTCAACAGGTAAGATCTCTTTCATTCTCTGTTGTGTTGGTTTTTTTTTTTCAGAAGGGTTTGGTTATAATCAGCATCCAGTATCTCGTCAGGTCGGATTTCACGGACGCATTTCAGAGCAATGAGTCCTGGTGGATTTATCACTACAATCTCACAATACTTGAATGCATGTGGGCTTGGCAGTATCATATTAGAGTGCATTAGAGAACTTGCATTAGTGACAGCCTTATTTTCACTAGACACAGTACTGAAACTTTTGGCACTAGAAGAACGAAACTGTGCTTTTTCTATCAGCCACCTTTGCAGAACTAAAAGTACCAGTTAAATGTTTTTTTTTTTAGTGCTTGCCTAAGATCAACATCGGGAGGTGGGGCTATCAGCAGTGTTTGTTGCTGATTGGCTGAGCATAGATCCTGCGTCACAATCTGCAAAATATACAGACAAAATATATATATGCTATAGGTGCTATTTACTTTACAATTATTTGTCTCAATATTTGTCTATTTAAAAAATGTAAATAAAGTTAGTTCACGCATTAATTTCCAAATACGCTGCACCTTTAAATTAATAGAGTCCTTATAATAGCATTTTCATTTAGTATTTTTTTAATCAACAATTTTTCACAGATTTTTCATCTTACTGTTATTGTTGGTGAAATTCAAAAAATTCATCAGTAAGACTTCTGATCAGTAAAGGAACAATATTAATCCAAGCGTTTCTTGCAATGCCGTTTTGTGTATTTTGTAGTTTAAGTTACATAGTATACAAGTGACAACATGATATACAAGAAAATGTGATTTATGATCATTATCAAATCAAGCGAAAATGGCAGAAATGATGTAATGGCCATTGGTCAGACAACTAGTATGCATACACAGCATGCAGTTTGCTGTTGCTTCTGTGTTTCATTGTAAAAGGGGGAAACTTCTGGGAAATGGACCCAGTAGTGTTTACGGAATGACCTGTATTACTGTGAATTAGGTTCCAGTCTGTTTTTGACACCTTGATTCCCACCTGGGATTAATAATGTGTTTATAATCTTATGTTCCCCCATGAGGTGGTTGTAATACTACATTTCTACCAGAGAGGTCTCCAAATCCCCTTTCACAAATTTCATCAACAATTTTGTCATGAAATTTTTAACTTCTTCTTATCCACATTCAAAAAACCTTCATCGAATAGCCTCTATGTCAGAAATTCATTACTGATTTTTTTTTTTTTTTTGCTCCTCTTTATTACAGAATCCTAAAACCATGGTGGGACAAGATTCCTACTCCCAAATTTTCTACGAATTTTGTAAAACAGGTAAGCAATGCTGTTTCCATCATCAATATGGAGCATTTCTAACAATACATTTTCACAAATCATTCATTTCTTTCTCGTTTTTACATACAAGTTTAACATACAAAGAAATACATGAAAGTTTATTCTCAAAGAATTTATCCTTTACAGGTTTTTGTTCGACATCATAAAATTAACTGGAAGATTTAATTGACCTATAAACTGAGCTGCCTGTTTATCTAAATAAATTTAGTGTACAATGGCATTTCGTTTCTGTCCATTTGCTAATGTTAATAGAGATAGTTTACTGGAGACGATTGTGAGAATAAGGTATTAGCAGAAAATAATGCACCTGATAAATTTTTCACAGCTTAATTGTTAAATTAACAATATTTTTCATATTCAATGCTGAACATCAGATTTGCATACTTTTCTATTGCATCTGGAGAAAAAACTGTAGCTGTGAAACTTTCATATTTCTAAAATCGTAAACTAGGCAATAGTAGCCTATTAATCTCCATCAGTGGACAGTGGATAAGTTCAACAAAACAGACTTCATGTGAAAACTGTGATGAATTTCCTGGTTACACAACTGCACTATTTGACCATGTAGTACACAGTTATAGAAGGGATTTATTTATAATCACACTATCCGGTGTCACTCAGATGAGGATGGGTTCCCTTTTGAGTCTGGTTCCTCTCACGGTTTCATCCTCCTATCGTCTCAGGGAGTTTTTCCTCACCACCGTCACCTCTGGCTCACTCATTAGGCATACATTCATACATTTACAGTTTATATCCTGGATGTATTTATTTCTATAAAGTTGCTTTGTGACAATGTCTGTTGTTAAAAGCGCTATACAAATAAAATTGAATTGAATTAAAAAAAAACACTGGAAATTCTTTAATTCTTGGAATATTTTCCTACAAAAGTACAAGACGCTTGATTTCATTCCTTCATGCTTTTTTCTTTTCTTCTATCAGGTCCCACAGTTACTATTACTTCAAACGGAGTTCTCGTCTGTCAGTCTTGATTCAACAGCAAACCACATCGCCAAGAAGATATGGTAATTCTTTCATCTTTTATATGTTTAAAATTTGTAAAATCTAGAGTGTGTCCGTTTATTATGTTTCTAAAAATGAATCTCCTGTCCACAGTGTGGAATCTTCTCAAGTCCAGGGTGAAGACAGTCACTGTAGTCTCAGTCTGGGGAAAGGTGTCGATTCAGCGCCACTGATTTACTCCACGACAGCCTACGAGAGAGTGGACGAGAACAGCTCTGAAGGTGTTCGGTTTGAGCTTGAAAAGGGACACCAATCTGCAAACGCCAACCAAGTATATGAAAATCAGCAGTCAAATGAATTCAGCTCAGGAATCAAAAATAGGTCCTATTCGCAATCAAACTCCAGCGGCTCATCCTTTTTTAATCATCCAGTTTTTCCGAGTGAGAACGTCCTGGTGCTGCCGAAGCACCTGGACCCAATGATACAGACAGATTTTGAGTACAGCGTGTGGAATGGTTGTACAGACTCTGGAAACTCTACACTGATTCACATCACACCCCCCAACAATGAGACGGCTGTGGTTCTCGGATATCAGAGCATCGGTGACCACGATGCTCTTAGCACTTGTAACGATCCAATCACAGAGGAGCCATTTAGCATCAAGAAACCACAGGATGTTCTGATTTCCGTCCATGATAGCATCATTATGCCAGTGGAGGAAGGGTACCAAGCTTTTCCAAGTGTTGCCTGAAACACTGGAGAATGGAAGAACTACAAAGTTAGAATTAGATTAGAACGTCTCTCAGGGCAATATTACGGCAAATGGTCATTTCTCATTTTGCATATCTTTCCAGGCATTCAAATGGACTCGAGGTTTGATGTGACATCTTCGGGTAGAACTTCCTTATGTATATTTATATGTCAATTTCACGTCAAATTCCTTGGTATTTGATATGCAGTAGTGCTACACTATGCATTTGTGTTGCATATACCATGAAGATGAACATCACTAGGAAGCAAAATCATAATTCTCTCTTAAACTTAAATGTTTTGGATGTCCTTTTGTTATTTAGTTACCCACTGTATCGTTACTTCAAGCTGATGTTTAGCTTGAATTTATGCTGTTGTTTTCCCCAATTTAAGCTTTTAACGCACATCTCAAATCCTCTATATACACTAAATACATAAAGCTGCTCTATATAGCTGCACTGAGCTACAGGAAAACGCTGACTCCAAAAAGCATGTTGGAAATTCTACATGAAAGATCAGTGCCATAAAGCCAAAATGTTTCTTAACAGACTTACATTAGAGGTCTTAAACATTCAAATATGCATTCATGTGCAAATTTCTGAAAATTCTGTGAAATTCATTCTGACACTTTCATTATTTACAGTTTTTCATTTAGTGCAAGTATAATAAAATGTTACTAAGGTTTAAGACAGATGTTCTGTACTGCTATACATCTCTGTGAATATGTTTACATTATTATATAAAGTCTCGGGGGTTTGAACAGTCATTTCGATTTTTTTATTATTCTTTACGGTTTTTAAAACTAAGATCTTTACATTTTACAAGTAAAGAATACAACCCTTTGTGCCATGCAGGTGTAAGAAAATAATCACTGACACAAAATTACCACAAAATTGATTATTTTCCTATAAACAGCACATCATAGTGTTTTACTCCTCTTATACCACAGCAATGCTAACAGTTATGTACTTATTAAATAAAATAACATGACATTATCTATATTATCTATCTGTCTAGATGTGTGTGTATATACAGTACTGTGCAAAAGTCTTAGGCACGTGCAAAGAAATGCTGTAGAGTAAAGATGTCTTCAAAAATAATGAAACTAAATGTTTCTACATTTAAAAAAAATCCTATAAAGAGCAGTAAACAGTAATAAATGAAACAAAGTCAGTATTTGGTGTGACGATCCTTCGCTTTAAAATAAAGCAGTATCTGAGGTGCAGTGTGTGCAGTTTTATAAGGAAATGAGCTGGAAGTGTTACTGAGCATCTTGCAGAAGCAGCCACAGTTCTTCTGGAGACTTTGACTGTCGACTCGCTTCTTATTTCTGCAGCGAAACCCAGCAGCCTTCATTCTGTTTTTATCTGAAAAGTGTCTCTTATGGAATCTGCTGCTTTCTTTACTGACTTCTCTGTAACATTTAAATTTGTGCTGGAAAACTAATGTTAGGAATCTAAAATGTTTTTGTACTGAATCAATAATGTAGAAGTCAGAAAATAAACATCTATGACAGAGTTTGTACTAAAAAAAAAGGGGGGGGGGGGGGGGGGGGGGGTTGCCAAGACTTTTGCACAGTACTGTGTGTAATTATATATATATATATATATATATATATATATATATATATATATATATATATATATACACATACACACACACACACACACACACACACATACATATACACACACACACACACACACATTTAGAAAAGTTTCTCCGTAACGAAAGACAAGCTGTTTGGGGTGTTTTTTTTTGTCTTCAACCTAAAAAGTGAGGCTGGTGAGGGAACGATTGTCTATAGCTGCTGTAACGTAAGTGAGAATAGAAACTTGTCTCATGGACATTCTACAACATCAAATGTAAGTATAAACAGATAACATGTACAATGTGTCTTTTGGTATAAGAGGAATAAAACACTTCAGGATGTGCTGTTAGAGGAAAATAATCAGCTTCGGGGTGGTAACAGTAACACTTCATCACACCACCCTGTAGTTGATTATTTTCCTATAACAGCACAACACGAGCGTTTTATTCCTTCTTGAAATAGGAACATGACAACAGTACAATTATTCTGAAAAAGTCCTTTTATTATACAACAGACAGTGATACAGCTAACACAGTTGAAAATAAGCACTTTATAAAAATATATCTACATCATGACATACTAGGAATGAAGTTAGTGTTTTGTAAAACATGATGGAGTGAAGATGCTGAATGCTGTAGTGTTGTGAACGTGGTGTATGGAGGAGAGGAGGCAGGGCATATACTAGGTTGCGAGATTACAAAAGGCTGTTGAGATACTGTTTTTAATTTTAACCATCTGAAGTTATTTCTGTGGAAATTTGAAGATGTTTCATCTGTCTTTCTCAGAGAAGGCAATTCTGTTCATCATAAAAATAAAAATAAAATAGATATGATGGACAGAGCAAGTGCTTTGACTGAGGAAAAGAGTTGTAAATCTAGTATTGTGATACTGTACTCCATGATAATCATCAACACATGGCTATATGAAAGCCTACTGAACTACAGATGAAAAATACCTGCTTGGTGATTGGTCAGCGTGGTGGTTGTCATACACTTTGTAACTTCCACTTCCATCCACAAGATGGCGCCAAATTCCATCACAACAAGCCCTCCTCTGCAAAAGCAGCTCATCTCTGAGGCTATGACCCAAATCTGTTTTTAATTCCTGCATACTGACTTCCTCTTCACCATCCTAAAAAGTGTCATAATATATTTTACTTCATCATGTGATGTCTGTTAGATGAACTTTGGAAACTTGGAGGGCAAAACAATTCCACAAGTGGGTGCCATAAAACGCCCAAGTGGTTTACAAATGAAAGGAAAAGCAAATAAATGTAACCTTTAAAAAAAGTAATAATTTTTCACTCCCATTCTTCTGCTATTCTAGCTCAGTATTTTAGCTAGCATGTTATCCAGTTAGCTAGCTAGTTAGCAAGTGAATATGACGGTCCAAAAAAAAAAAAAAAAAAGGCATGTGCCAACAATCTATACAATATATTGTGATATTTAGTACAAACACTATTGGTATGTTATGAAATTCTTAATGGGACTAATCCTAATGGTTTCCATCAACTATAATTTCATTATGTAATGGAACACATTAGACCGTTAGGGATTTCAGCAGGGAAAATGTCACAATCCCTGCATCTAATTTGGAAGAAGGTGGCCTAAGTAGGCAGCATTTCACAGAGCTTTTTGCTCTTGAACCTGAAACTTGTTATGCAAGTGGCTGCTTCTGATGAATCTGAAGCACATTTCAAAAGAGTTGTAAAAGGAAATCTATAAGTTCAAGGTAAAACGAGCACTGGAACACAAAATAAGCCTCAGCAGTGGATCAAGGGCCCTTGGATAAGGATAAGGTGGATAAGGATTTTCGATCGCCTGAAACAGTGCACAATCAGGAGGAGTTTATAAAAAAAAAAAAAAAAAAAAAAAAAAAACGGTGGCCATGTTGGTGTGCTGAGATGATCGAGGAAGGAAGTGAGGGAAGCGACTACTCCTGCGACTCCTTTCCCATCATTCTGTACACCTCAGTGGGTCCGTCAGCGTGGGTGATGGTGGTGGTGAGCTGGATGTCCTCTCCACTGTTCCCTCCCTGATCTCCTGCATCAACACCACAAAAAAATAGAGCATGAGACATCAAAAACGGCCGCTTGTTAGCCGAAGACTTCCTCTTTGGTTCACAAATGCTGGGCTGTGACCCAGAAACAGATGCTATAAGCACATGCTCAGCATCACATTGTGTTTTTGTCAAAGTTTTATTTCTATTTTTTAAATTTATCTCGCAGCAAAACTGCAGCATTATTTCGATCAGCAGACCTACTGAAAAGCTAAAAATGAGAAAAATAATAATTAGTGATTTACATAATTAATAGGTATTTATAAATGTGATCCTTTAGTTTGATAGATCTGGCCTGTTTATTGTTAGTGGGAATTAGTTGGACCTCTTGGGGGCGATAGAGATTAAGAAAAAGAAAAAAAAAATTGTCTGTGACTGGGTTCACACAGTCAAGTAGTTAAATTAAGTAGGATGTGGATGATACGACAACATCACAGAATACGTATCACAAGGTGTAGGTTTGCTAAGAAATGCCCAGAAAAGAATGAAAAATCCAATAAGAGTGTACAATAAGTTGTAATTATTTTTAAAAAATTATAAGAAGTTATCACGGCAGTTATTATCGGCGATATCTACATTATTTCATCATATTTTGTCCAGCCCTAAAGAAACTGAGAAAAGTCATGTTCTTGTCATTAAATTAATTCACCCACACACTTATGCTAAAAAATATAGTTCTCAGGCATTAATGTAGTGATAAAAACATATTATTATGCTTCTGTCTCTACAGAATAGCAAAGCAGAGCCTTACAGTTTATAAACAGCTTCTAGGCCGGTCACTTGTTCTATGGTTTAGTGCGTGAACTCTCAGCCTATTACAGCTCAACTCATGTTGCAAAATAAATTATAAAGGTTTAGAAAGTTAAACTTGTCTTTGGGACATGACTTTATTTCAGCTTACGGATCAGTAAAGTCCATCCATCCATCCATCTATCTATCTATTAATGATAAAAGGCCAAATGTGGCTCCTGAATCAAAATACGCCAAGAACCAGAGTGAAAAAAAAATATTTTAGTTTGTAAAGATGAACAAAGGGAATAAAGGATGAAGAATAATTATATTTTTTCATCATAGCTCTTCTTACCTTTTAATATTATCAATACAGTATGGAATTTAATTTTCAGACGTACTGGAGAATGTTAAACATTTCTCAAGACTCGTGTGTTAATAAAAACCTTCACAGTGGACATACAGGAGTGTGCTGGTGTTTGCCTGGTATATGGGATTGAACAGAAGAGACAACACCTGTGTACGCACGTGAAGCGTCAATAAAAACTATTCCTCTTCTCCAGATTTGTGCCTGCTTGCATCTTTATTAAGAAAAATAGAAAAATACTCCAATACTCACAATCCATCAAGGGCACTGGAAGAAAACATGCCATTCATTTTCTCCAGAGAATTTACAGACAATTCTTCACTGACAAGTTAAAGCATGAAACCAAACCAAATAGACTTGCCCATGACCTTATGAAAATGAGTTCAAAATAAAAAAAGTACAAGACTGTGTACAAGACAAGGGAACGAACTACTCTTCCCATAATGCATTGCAAATGATGTTAATGAATCACTTTCCCTCCAATTTTAGCCTGTTTCTACAAACATCTTTATCGTGTATTTATGTCAATACATTTATCAGAGAATGTAAGATGGCAATACATCCATTCACATACTCTATTTTCATGGTTACAATGACATCACTGATTTTTAATTTTTTTGTTTTAATTAAAATCAGACTGTTTGATTCAAAACTAAATCACATAAAAGCTCTGAATGACATAGTGACCTGGTGGCTGCCTTTAAACAGTGGATTGTTAATCACATATTAATAAATAGTGAATATGAATTTGAATGAATTTGACTCAGATCATAAAAGAGAAAGAAATTTCATTAGGGAAAAAAAAAAAGAAAAAAAAAGACAGGAGTATAAATATTAGAAGAGTTAGTCAGCTCCATTAGAGAGGCAAGCGTGGACAAAACATGAAAAAAAGGGAGAAAAAAGTTAGCGAGATGACGTCAGGAGATGGATGGTTCTCATTACACCAGTCCTGGAAGGAAGCCTGCTCTCCATTACACCCAATCCAGCCAAGGAGGCCTTGTTTCCCCTGATCACACACACGCGCGCACACACACACACATACACACGCGCGCGCGCACACACACACACACACGCGCGCGCACACACACACACATACACACGCGCGCACACACACACACACATACACACGCGCGCACACACACACACACATACACACGCGCGCACACACACACACACAACATGTTTATAAGATAAAAACACATATGTACAGAAGCCACACCTCCTTCACTGAGACTGACAGATACAGAAACCACACCTCCTTCACTGAGACTGACAGATACAGAAGCCACACCTCCTTCAGTGAGACTGTCGTTACAGAGGCCACACCTCCTTCAGTGAGACTGTCGTTACAGAGGCCACACCTCCTTCACTGAGACTGTCGTTACAGAGGCCACACCTCCTTCACTGAGACTGACAGATACAGAAGCCACACCTCCTTCACTGAGACTGACAGATACAGAGGCCACACCTCCTTCACTGAGACTGACATATACAGAGGCCACACCTCCTTCAGTGAGACTGACAGATACAGAAGCCACACCTCCTTCAGTGAGACTGACATATACAGAGGCCACACCTCCTTCACTGAGACTGACAGATACAGAGGCCACACCTCCTTCACTGAGACTGACAGATACAGAAGCCACACCTCCTTCAGTGAGACTGACATATACAGAGGCCACACCTCCTTCAGTGAGACTGACAGATACAGAGGCCACACCTCCTTCAGTGAGACTGACAGATACAGAGGCCACACCTCCTTCACTGAGACTGACAGATACAGAGGCCACACCTCCTTCACTGAGACTGACATATACAGAGGCCACACCTCCTTCAGTGAGACTGACAGATACAGAAGCCACACCTCCTTCAGTGAGACTGACATATACAGAGGCCACACCTCCTTCACTGAGACTGACAGATACAGAGGCCACACCTCCTTCACTGAGACTGACAGATACAGAAGCCACACCTCCTTCAGTGAGACTGACATATACAGAGGCCACACCTCCTTCACTGAGACTGACAGATACAGAAGCCACACCTCCTTCACTGAGACTGACATATACAGAGGCCACACCTCCTTCACTGAGACTGACAGATACAGAGGCCACACCTCCTTCAGTGAGACTGACAGATACAGAGGCCACACCTCCTTCACTGAGACTGACTTCTTCTTCTTACGGGTTCTTAGCTTCCTAAAGTTGTTCTATGTGGAACCTTCTGTGATCAGGAAACACTTGTAGAGTTCTAAACAGAACCTTTAGCAGGTTCCCCAAGAGGGACAAGCCAAAGAACCCTTCAAGGTTCTAGATCAAACAGTTTTTCTAAGATTGTGGTTCTATTTGCTTTTACATAAAATATTTGCAGACAGTCAGTGATTATTAATGTGTGTGTGTGTGTGTGTGTGTGTGTGTGTGTGATTCAGGTTCTTACCACTGGACTGTTCGTCTCCGTAGCGTTTGTGTGATGGTGCGTACAGGAACATGAGGGCGAACACGTACAGGTTCCACATGCCGTAAATCCCGGTGAAGAACGCACTGTTTATCTGAACTGTGTAATCTCCCCAGTGCCAGTGTCCCTCATTCACCTACACACACACGCACACACACGCACACACACGCACACACACGCACACACACGCACACACACGCACACACAGAGCAGTGATTAGTTCAGATTTTCTTGCCCTTGAAGCTGCGTCAGTGTGAAGAGGAGGAGATCAGTGTGCATTATTACGATCCTGTCTGCACACCTGACTGATGATGAAGAAGATGACTGTCATGGCCGCACACGCCAGAGTGACCAGCATCAGGAACTTGAAGCGGAAGATGAGACCCTGAGTGGAGCAGAAGAGAAACGCAAATCAGATAAATAGCAGAAAATAAACAATTTATATTTTTTTTATTTTATTATCACTGAACGCTGCATTCATGAAATTTCATACAATTATATAATCTTATCAATCTTATCAACTCAAACACCAGCACATAGTGTTCCACATATACATTAATTTTTAATATACATTCATTATTCATAATTGTTTTTTTTATTAATTATTATATGTTTACTGCATTTTGTATGTTTTTTTTACTGCGATTTATTTATTATTTTTTATTGAGATTTCAGTAAAAAAACAAAAAAAAAACAGAAGCCAAAATATTTTTATATTAATAGTTTTTTAATAATATCATTATAAAAATAATATTAATAATGTAATATTAGATTTTTTAAATATTATGTTCCACATATACATTACTTTTAATATATTATATATTTTATACAATATTTTTATATATTAATTATTCATAATTTAGTTTTTTATTCATTATTATATTTTTTTTACTGAGATGTATTTATTATTTTTTATTGAGATTTAAATAAAATTGTTATAGCCAGTTTTTTTTTTTTTTTATATTAAGAGTTTTTTAAATTTCTAATCATTTTATGCCTGTTTCTATGGTAACGGAGCTCGCTAGAACAAAAATTAGAGTGAATCCGAAATTCGTACTTCGTACACGTGATGTAATGTACACAAAAAAATTATTTAAATCTAAAAACAAGAAAAAAATTCAAACAAGAAAAAAATTAGAACAATTCTAATAAAATGTAATAAATATTTTATTTTATTAAAAATTACATTACAAAAATCAATAAAAAAAAAATTCTGTATAAAATGCCAACATTAAATCAGCAGCTTTCAATCAGTTTGCACGCTTTTTTATTTATTTTTTTAAGTTAGAAAAACGTATCATGACACTGGTGATGTTACAGAAAAGTGTATTGTTAAATAATTTATCACAATATCAATATTATATTGTCCTATTTCCCACCCTAACTTGTTCTATATGCGCACTATATAGAACAGGTTCTACACTACATGACCAATAGGAAGCCATTTTGGATTCGTCCTGTGCCTTAGCTACACTGAAGTTCAGCTAATTAGATTTTTTATGGATTATTTCAAAATGATTTGAAACTGTGAACTTTGCTAGACTCCTGTTTTGTCGTGTTTTGCTTCAGCTATTTATTTTAGCTCGTGGTACTGAATGCCGGAGCACCGTCCTGATCTGAAGTGAAGGTTTTTGCGTGTAAAGTGAACGTACCTCGTAATGCAGACGGCGAGCTTTGGTCATCGCAGGCAGAGACGATCTTTTGCCGCTGATGTTTCTGAACACCTGGAACACCATGAAGCACAGGAAAAGGAAGTAGAGGCAGGCGCATATTCCAGCCACGATGATGAACGCCATCTGGAATGAGCTTTGTCAAGGAAAACTTTTTGTTTTTGGTCTTCATGGTTAACCAGAGAAATCTAACTGAAGTAAATGTATTCTCGTGTTTTGTTGTTGTTTTGTTTTACACAAAAATTGCCACAATTATTGGCACCCTCACATTTAGTACTTTGTTCAAGCCAACAAGTCTTCCAAAGTGCCAATAAATCTGGAGCTGACTGTAGATAATAAAAAAACATTTAAAAGATGACAAATTCTTCATGGTGATGGAAAACGTGATCCAAATGCATCGTAGATGTGTATAATGAAAGGATACGGCCAGTTCGGTGCCAACATCCGAAGCCCAGATGCTGTAGAAGGGGTTGGTCAGTTGCACTCCTCTGGAAAACAAGAAATGTTCATCTCTTTAAAACAGCTTCTTCCCCGAATAATATCACCTTACATGCTAAGTAATGTTCACACTGTGTTGTGCTGCTACAGGAAAATAATCATTAACAGGATGGAGTGATTAAACAAAGTTACTGTTACCACCCTGAAGTTAATTATTTCCCAATAACCTCACGTCTTCAAGTGTTTTATTCCACTTATACCACAGCAATTCGCAAACAATTACAACTTTTATTTTCTAAAGAAGAATACATACTTTTCATCCATCTGTAGTTATATTTAATGCTGTGGAACATCCATAAAACAAGCTATTACCGGTTGTCAATACGTTATAGCAGCTATACACAGTCGTGCTCTCACCAGCCTCTCTTTTTTCTCTCTCATCAAGTAAGTAAGACGAAAAAACACAGCTTATTACCGAAAAAATGCAAAGTGTAAAACTCATCTGCCCTTAAGACATCGGCAACCTTAAAGTTACAGCTTTACCTCTGACTATTACAAAGTGCTGACACTGGAGACTCCTTCCATAAATGTTTATACCATATCAACAATTACACACGTTTTTAATCCGTTTATATGGAGCATCCGGTGTACAAGTCCCTGTGACTGAGCTGTTACTATAGAAACGCATTAATATAAACCTGTGGTTTGCAGCTGCACTAACGTCAGAGTCGCTGTTATAGAAAATTAATCAACACCTTCTGACCAATCACAATCCAGAATCCAACAATGCTGTGGTATAAGATGAATTGTTTTTAGCAAATGTGTTTCAACGATCTCCAGAAGAATAATTTCCAGGTGAATCAGGCTTCCTCAGACGGTTAAAGCTTATAATGGAGAGCTGGAGAGTGGATTTTATGCGGCGTGTCTCACCTCTCACACATATCGAAGATGAAGAGGCAGAAGGAGCCGAAGACGATGGGCCCCACCTGCTTCCAGTACATGGAGAAGCGATTCCTCTCCGTCTGGTCCTGCGGCACAAATCACAACATGGAGCTGACCAGAAATCACAGCGTGCAGATATTTTACTTTACTAGAGCAACGCTGTTTAATGTCAGTAACAGTTCACCAGAGCTGGCTATCAAGTATCTACACAAAGCGACACCAGTGACGTCCATGAAGCTCTCCCGCACCATGAGATGTTCTCCACAGAAGATGATCCAGAAGGAGAGCAGCATGGCGTAGAAGATTCCCTGACGGATGTCTCCAAACAGCAGCATCCACGTCCAGTCGAATCCGATGGAGAACCACTCTACTGGAATGTTGATGAAGGTCATGGAGATTCCCAGTGCAAAGATCACCCTTTACACAGACAAACATCATCATCATCATCATCATCATCAATAATAAAACTATTAATATTATTATCATGTTGTTATTTTAATGAACATCAAATCAAAACAATCAATTAACATATAATTGAATTAAAAAAAGTCACTCAATGCAATTTTTATTTAATTAATATTTTTATTTATCTATTTGTTTGTTTATTTATTTACTTATCATTTTAATATTTCTATTTTATATACTCTACTTATTATTATCTTAAGTACCAAAAAGTTTAATTTCCTTATATGTTCTACATGGTTCTATTATTATTATTATTTATTATTATTATTAACAACAACAACAAAAACAACAACAACAACAATAATCATCATCATCATTACTACTGAAAATTTGTGGCAATATATTAATTTTAATTACTAATAAAATCAATCATTTGATATAAAAGTATTAAAGAGTAAAGGAACAAGTTTATCTATTTATTTTAGTTTTATTTCTATATTCTTTTAGCTCCACTTTCATAAAAAACAGAAGGTTTAATATCATTTATATGGTTCTATTGTTACTGTTCTGTTTTTTTTTCCTGAGGTTATCATCATAGTTAAACTACAGCTGGTGAAACACAGGGCTGCAAACAATCAAACATACATGCGTACACACACACACACACACACACACACACACACACACACACACAAACACACACACACACAGGGACGAGGTGAAGGACAGGGGGAGGGGAGACGACATTGACTCTAAAAACATAAAGCACATTCCAGCAGCTCTGCGGCCTGAACAATCCCAGCATGCTCTGCTACCGCAACGCAGAAGGACCACACCGCACTGGTATGCTGAGAATGTTGTAGCCTTGTGTGTGTGTGTGTGTGTGTGTGTGTGTGTGTAAAGATTAATCATATCCTCAGAACACACGGCTTTTCATAGTCCTGCAAGTGAGAGCAGCAGAAAAAACTCTAAACTCTCTAAAAATTCCAGAGTAGTCAAAAAAACAAACAAAAAAAAAAGTCAGTGGATATAAATTTAAATGGTTTCCACATAAAATTACTTTTGCATTTAAGATGCATCAAATGTTCAAAAGAAAAAAAACAAGATGTTTGGTTTCACATAATCAGAGTCTACAATATTTTTAACAACTGAGCGTAACGGGTTTGGATAAATGTTTAGTCTGTAAAAATGAGTTTGTTTTGAGTAATAATTTCCCTCTCGCACATGAATCTACACATTGTCAGGAAAATTAAAGAAGTATGTATAGTAAATTATTTATATTATATATAAATTATATCTGCAGCTGAAATCTCCTCAGTCGGCAAACTGCACAAAAATGTTGAAAATTATTATTTTTAATAATCATAAGAGCTGAGTACATACAATATATGCTTTATGATTATTTAGATTTGAATCTGTTTATTATTGTACTAAAAAAATCATATATGAGGAAGCGTTGACTCCATCTCTGAAAGGTTGACTTTAAAAGTGACCTTTGACCTTTTTTATAGAGCAGCTTTTCCTATTTTACTACACTTTGCTCTCTCTGAATTAGGCATAAAAAAAGCATATATGCAGTTTTAGTATATTAAATATTAATATAAATATTAGAATACAGCCACTTTTTCAAACCTTTGAATTTTTAATCAGTGAATGACACACATTTAAACTGAAGGAGTTGTGTTATTGTGCGTGCTGAATATTGTGAAATAATAATATATCTGATTATCAGCGCATGGCTAGTTCATACAAGATAAATGATTAGTTCATTCTAGATAAATGATAAATAAATAAAAGACGAGACAGGTTAAAGGTCACTTTTAAGGTCAACATTTTGGAGATTTCTTTCTTTTTAAACATTTGTTAATTAAAAATACAAAATATAAAATGCAAATATGAAATGTTAAACGGTTCAATAGCACACAAACTAAACAGAACAGATCAAGGCGTGACATATTAATAAATAAATGAGGTACAGTCCAAAGAGGGAAAAAAACATGTGCTAATAGATGTATAATTAATTTAACATTAACGAACGCACTACACTGGGACAGAAGGGAACATTAACTTCTCTGCACAAGCCAGAAAAGATTTTATTTTATTAAGGGAGTGAGTAGATCTTTTAAGTGTACATCTAATTTATAAATCCAAACATGGTGAGTATGTGCTGGAGATTTGAGAAGCTATGTGCTAGAGGTTTGAGTAGCTACGTGCCGGAGGTTTGAGTAGCGTTTTGAGTAGCTACGTGCTGGTGGTTTGAGTAGCGGTTTGAGTAGCTACGTGCTGGAGGTTTGAGTAGCTACGTGCTGGTGGTTTGAGTAGCTACGTGCTGGTGGTTTGATAAGCTACGTGCTGGAGGTTTGAGTAGCGATTTGAGTAGCTACATGCTGGTGGTTTGAGTAGCGGTTTGAGTAGCTACGTGCTGGAGGTTTGAGTAGCGGTTTGAGTAGCTACGTGCTGGAGGTTTGAGTAGCGATTTGAGTAGCTACATGCTGGTGGTTTGAGTAGCGGTTTGAGTAGCTACGTGCTGGAGGTTTGAGTAGCTACGTGCTGGTGGTTTGAGTAGCGGTTTGAGTAGCTACGTGCTGGAGGTTTGAGTAGCTACGTGCTGGTGGTTTGAGTAGTGGTTTGAGTAGCTACGTGCTGGAGGTTTGAGTAGCTACGTGCTGGTGGTTTGAGTAGCGGTTTGAGTAGCTACGTGCTGGAGGTTTGAGTAGCGGTTTGAGTAGCTACGTGCTGGAGGTTTGAGTAGCTACGTGCTGGTGGTTTGAGTAGCTACGTGCTGGTGGTTTGAGTAGCGGTTTGAGTAGCTACGTGCTGGAGGTTTGAGGTTATACGGAATCATTCTTCTCTCTCTCAGATCCTCTTAGGCAATGCCACTCTCTTGTTTCTGCACTTCCTCATTCCAGAGATTCATAAATCAATAAAAGCAAACGTGTATGAAAGCACAGAACGGAAGCTACACACACACATGCGTGACCTAAATTAAAAGTGTAAAGATAAAACCGCCAACTGCCTTGTACTTTTTTTCAGGCTTTATTTTGGCATCGTTCCCACAATAAGAAATCCAGCAGGGAGCCGATGTCACGCTTCTTAAAGCTTCTCCTCGCTTTCCATCTCGACACCCTGAGGAATAGCACGCGAGCCCGCCTGCTCGAGCTTTTACAACATGAAAAAATCATCTCCCTGTGACTGCCTGAGAGCTTCCTGTCTCCCGGGACTGCTGAGGGCAAGTTAGAACAGCGGATACACAGACTGGATATGAAGGTGGTGAAGAAAGAAGTGCACAAATAAAAGCAAAGAATAAATACACTCTGTGTCGTGCTGTTAGTTACCACCACAGAGTTGATTATTTTCCTATAACTCACATCCTGAAGTGTTTTATTCCTCTTATACAACAGCAATCTATCTATGATTACAATTTTTTTTAAATTGACCAGCAACGCATTCTTTTTATTCGTTTATAGTTACGTTTAACATTGTTGAACATCCATAAAACAAGTTAGTTCCTTTTCTCACTTACACTATAGCAGCTATAAACAGTCAATCTCTCACCACCCTCTCTTTTTCTCTCTTTCTTAATAAGTTAATATGAATTAAATAAAAGCAGCTTGTCACGTTACAGAGAAATCGCAGCGCTCAAACTCCTCTGTCCTGAAGTCTTTCTGGTTTCGGAAAACTGAGGAACAGACTAAATGACCAAATCTTCACCCAAACACTTTACTGTTCTATTTCCGCTATGGATTTGAGATCTTCTGAGTGATCGCTGTTGTATATTATCTGAAATTTCATCATAACATTTTGTTCATGAATAATTTGGTTCATAAAAAATTGCAATAAATACAATTAAAACTAAATAAAATTAAAATTAAATTAAAATAGTTGTAAAAAATATATAAAATAAAAAATATAGATAGCTAGAATGAAAGAAAGAAACAGAGAGAGACAGAGAGACAGAGAGAAAGAAAGAAAGAAGGAAAGAAAGAAGAAAAGAAAGAAACAGAGAGACAGAGAGACAGAGAGAAAGAAAGAAAGATCAATCCTCACTTCTCGGTGTATGGATCATGGGATCAAAAAAAATAAAACCTCAGACTACCAGGTGCCATTATGGTATTGAGGTATTTAGCTTGAGATATTTGGGTACCTAAGTGTTAAGGCACTTGAGGATAAGGGGGCATTGAGGATAAGGGGGCATTGAGGATAAGGGGGCATTGAGGAAAGGGGCATTGAGGAAAGGGGCATTGAGGATAGGGGGCATTGAGGATAGGGGGCATTGAGGATAGGGGGCATTGAGGAGGAAGTATGGAAAATGCATATTACTTCTCCAGCAGGACCGGCGGTCTCGACATCATGGTAATCCTTCTCCAGTACCAGATCATGATGATGAGGATGCTGGGAGTGAGGAAGGTCTTCATGGCAAACCAGACCTTGGTGAAGCCGCCGTTCTGGTGGATTCCCTAAAGGAAATTTAAAAATAAAGAGAGAGTACAATCAATCTCAGCTGCTCAGAGAAGCTCATTAGATAAGCTGTGTTTAGCTTTTAGCTATGGTCATACAAGTATTAATAAATAAAGACCGTGACATGGTTTATTTGATTTGTGCAACAAAATCCATAGTCAGATCAGTGGAAATGATACAGAAAAGATGTGGTGGTGCAGTGGGGAAAGAAATAAGGACATGAACATGTAGCATAAACATAAAGTAATGCATCGTATCCTCACCACTAGGCGGATGTCTTTGATCTCGCCGATTCCCACGTTCACCTTCTTGCGTTCGTACACCGGCAGCCTGACGTTGACCAGGTAGTACTTGTGCGACACGGTGCCGACCTCCATGAAGGGCAAAAGGTCACATTCATAGTAGCGACCCTCGTTCTCTACAATCTGGAGAAGGAAAAACAAAATGCAGGATCATGAGATGCGCTGTATAATGGCAGCACTCAAAGATTCTGGATGAAACGGGAATCATTTCATGGCTCAGAATTAAGATCACGTTTAATTTTATATATTTGTATTATGTAATTTTGTATAGTTGTATTAACTGCTTAAATAACTAAGTCACACATAAACAAAAAAAAAATAAATAAATACATTTTAAAAAATTTTAAAAAGAGCTAGTGTGAAAGCTTTAAGCTTTCATCCAAAGGTCATGTGAATGTGTGTGTATGTGTATGTGTGTGTGAATGTGTGTGTTTGGCTCGAGAGTGTCCTAAATCAGCTGTGTGTGTTTACCTTGGCCGTAGTGAGGTTACAGTTGAGTTTGCGTTGCTCCACAGAGTGTGCCATCTCTATCCACTCACTCACTGTGTCGTCTCTGTAGGCCAGGCTGACGTCTATAGTGACCATGGCTCCGTCCTCTACTCACACACACACACACACACACACACACACACACACACACACACACACACACACACACACCCTTTTCAGCATAATTTATATGTTTGAATTGCAGGCAGGAGAACCAACTTTCCCCTCTTCATACAACTGCTGAATTTTTTTCCTCATGCTCTTGGGTTCTGGTGGTATTTAACAGCAACCATTAAATCCCTAATGGAAACCATTAAGGTCCATTATGTGATGGAAACCAGAGATGTTCTAATGGATTGTAATTTTTTTAATTTAAGGTTGCTATTCTATTTATCCTTTGAAAATTTTGAAAATGCAACTTTATTTTGTTAATTTTTTATAGCAGCTGTTTGTATGTTTAAAGTTCCTGTTAAAGATCGATGAGAGCACCAAAAATCTTCTAAAACACTTGGATTTACTTGGTATGTGATGCTAGCTGCCATGTTTAGCATAGGTATGGAGTGTGGAAGCTACCGCTATCTTGCTAGTCACTCGGCTAGTTCTTAGCTAGTTAATAAACATAATGCATCATATTAGCAAAGAATGTTATGTAGTGATGTCCGAATATTAGCTAAACAAACATTAGCTCAAACTACACAGGGGTAATAAGGTGTAATTACTGTGGATTATGAAGATCAAAGCTAACACTGGCTAATGTACTTGCTAATATTTGAGCATTATAACTAAACTCTGATGAATGATGGGCAGCTGAGACGTTTACAGAAGAGGCCAAAGCACAAGCAGTGAAAGAAGACATTCATTACAGATCCTGTCAGTCTTCATAACATCGTTCCACAAGCAGTAACACTACCATTTTACCTACATACACACCACTGTACACACCGAGACGTCACAGATTTCCAATTTCACACTCTCGCACTTTGTTTTAATAAATGTTAAAAGAACTTCAGGGTCTTTTACAAAAACACAGGAAGGTTTTTTTTTGTGTTCTGTGCTATGAAACCAGCAAAAAAGAAAAAAAAGAAAAAAAAAAACATTTTTCTGGACATGTAGCTCCAGCTTTCTAAATTCAGCTACAATTTCAATACTTTTTTAATTACTTTATTTAATAGCGTGACCCGTGCTAACTACCAAGACACTAGCTGTTTATCTAGTAATGTTTACAGATAGAGCATGCTAAATTCTAAATTCAATATCTTAATCTAGCTTAGCTAGCTGTTACATTTATGTATAGCTAGACTAGCTACTACTCTTTGTTGTAATGCTAAATATTATTTAGTAAGGAATACTGCTGTGTGTCATTCTGTTATAGGAAAAAAAAAAAAAAAAATCAACAAGAGGTGGTGTGATGAAGCAAATTTACTGTTACCACCTTAAAGTTAATTATTTTCCTATAACAGAATGCCCCGATCCGTTTTATTTCTCTTATACCACAGCAATTGCTTTTCATGATACTTTTATTTTTTAAATTTATTATAGAATGACATGTCGTACTTTTTCTCCATTTATAGCTACATTTAACGTCTACATCACTGAGAAACCACAAAATGTAAACTCCTCTGTCCTGAAGACTTTCCCCATCTCTGAAAACCTAAACTTCAAGCTTTACTTTGACTGTTACAAAGCAGTGACAATGGAGACTCCTTTGATAAATGTAAAATAAACATCTCCTTACAGAAAACTTCACCATGTCAAAGATCGCACATTTGTTAGCATCGTTGCAATGATATGGCAATTGCACAGACTCTGGGCTCAGTTTTATCCACGAGTGTGTAAATAAAAAACTCACAGAGAGATTAGAAAGCTGAACCTGGACTGCAGAGTGAAAGCATTACTAGCAATGTCGTCTCTCCCAAACTCGTTTGGCAGTACACATCAGCCAAACACACACACACACACACACACACACACACACACACACACACACACACACACACTTCTGAATGTCAGCTTAGCACACAAACATTCTTCGCCATCGCAGCGGCCATCACCCCGGCTACTAATCTCTTTCAACAGCTGTGTTATTGCTGGAGCTGTGCCAGGCAGGGGGCATTCAGGGCACGACGGCAACGCTTTATTACACCACAGAGGTAGGTCAGTGTTGTGATCAGCTCGAGATAGGAGTTTATTTTCCAAAAAAAAAGTTTGTCATGAATCAGTTGTGCATTTCCAGTAAATATTGTTCTCCTGAAGATCCTAAACAGGAGCACAATGACGACATCGTCAAACACGCAGCAGCCAAAAACACACACACAGTCACACAGACTGGAAAGCACACATCGCTTCCATTCTATATCTGTCTTCATAACCTTTATTACATTTTCTCTTTGTCCAAGCGCCACCTGTTCTGTTACACCTCACACACACACAAGCGTATATTCATGCAAATCTTTTAAATATTCAGGAGTTATTCAGAGTAATAATATCCCTTCATTCCTCATACATGAATGTAAAGAGGCTGTATGATAACAGCTTATATCACAAAATCATGATTATTTACAACAATTATTCAGCAAATTTAAAAACTAAATAGATTTATTGCTCCAATGATCAATGATCCTAAATCGGCTACATCTTTTAAATGGTAAATATAAACTCACATAGATGCATAATTAATTAAATAAACCACAGCTGTATGCATTAGGCAAATATACAGAGCTTGCAGAGTGATTATGATTTTTACTCAGTAACATAAACTGCATTTTTTTTGTCTTATTAACTTCAAAAGAGAGAGAAGAAAACGAGAGGCTAGTGCGGGAGGTTGTGTTTATAGCTGTTACAGAACAGGAACTAATTTGTTTCGCAGATGTTTCACATCATTAAATGTAACTATAAACTGACAAAAAGTAATGTGTGACTTTTTTTTAAATGAATTAAAATGTGTAATTGTTGGTACGTTGGTGTGGTTGAAGAGGAATAAAACAAATACTCAACTTCAGGGTGGTAACAGTAACTCCACTTCATCACATCACTCCCCGTTGTTGATTATTTTTCTATAACAGGACGCCTTAAAGTGTTTTATCCCTTACATTTTGACCAAAACCACAAATTAACCTCACATCTCAGATGTTGTGACTACAAAATATCTGTTTACTTCCCGATCAGCAGCAGAGCCAAATTAACCCTGACATGCAGCCTGATGAGGAACGCAGTCTTTTCCTGATTGAGTTCACTCTCAGAGACACAGAATCTCAGAGGAACCGAGCTGGCAAACGATCAAACGTCTTCACACCGACACCGCAGTAAACATCAACATCTGGAGAGGAGGAACTTCCAGGAAGAGTGCGATGATGCTGCGTCTGGGAGCGAGGAAAAAACTCGCATACAAACACAACTGCGAGGATCTGTAATCTTCTCAAATCACACACGTAACATCACATAGCTAAAATCTGCTCTCTCTCTCTCTAGTACACAGCTCTTTCCTCTACGACCAAGACGCACTATACAGCTTTCATCATGAGAAACGTGAAAATATTGTAAAAAGATCAGAAATATATAGCACATATTATATACAAATATATAGCATTCAGAATGCTGTTGCGCCAAAAAAAAAAAAAAAATTCTTTTGAGGGAAAAAAAACAACGATTTACCAGCAAAATTTCAAATTGTTCCCATCACGTATTGAGAACTGACTTAATGAGAGAGCCAGAACGAACATGTGAATGAAAAAGAAGAAAATTTCTCTTTTTATATTTTGTTTATCATATTCTTTCCTTCTGTTTTCCTCTCCATCTCTTACCAGTGACTTTAGTCCATAAACAAGTAACTTTTTATATTTATATATTGTTATCAAAGTCTTCATTGTCCTCTGAAGAGATGAGATGGCAGCAGATTAAATAAATTACCAAATAAAATTTAACAAAATGGGCAGTAAAAAAAAAAAAGAAAGAAAGAAAATCGCAGACTGGCTTAATAGTTTCCATTGTAGATTTTCTGATTACTACTAAATACCACCAGAAACCATTAGAAAAACATTAGATAAAAATCAGGAACCATTTAAAACATTCCTAGCAAGCTGCAAATGTGGCTCACCAAAAAGAGAAATTTACTAATTAAAATATTATGATTCAATACAAAAATATATCCAGGCGAGGTTGAACGTCCACCAAGCTAATCCATTTACCTTCCTGCTTTAGTTATGTGCTGCAACTAAACAGGCAAGTGTGGCTAACTAGCAAGAAAAGCATATAGCCTTCAGTTTAGCATCATGCTAACTGCACTTAAATCATGTCACCTCAGAAAGCTTCATGGAGTTTTTCAGTGAGACTTGATGTGGTTTCTGACAAACAGTTATCTATAAAAATGGACAAAAGGACATAAAACAGCTGTAGCTCCATCTTGAAGCTGAACCTCTTTCTTCCTCAGCACCTAGTCTGACTCACTTTGACTAAATTTTTTATGTTTTTTTTTTGTTCAGTCTTTATAGAAATAGTGTCACTGGGGCAAAGATCGTGTGCTGATTTAAACATATAGTTTACACAAAAACTGGCTATACATTTTCATGTCTGTTTAGCTACATTAGCCTCGTAGCAATATAGCCATTTGTCACCTTACACACACACACAAACAGAAATCACAAAAATCAGAAGTGTGTAACAGAAGTAGCACGTCAATCAGTACTTAGTAAATTTAGCCAAGCTAATCAGCTATATTCCCTTTCTAGCAGACTTTGATGGCTAGCCAAGTTTGGTAATTTTAGGCTAGTAAGTAAAACAAAGCTCTAGCAAGCTAGCTAACATTTAACAACACTTAGTAGCTCTCACGTTTTAGCTGTTTTACAGTCCAACAGTCAAAGAAATACAGTAAAATACACAATAATGACATTTCTAACACAATTCTGTTTCATCCGCAGGCTGCTAAAGTTATAAAGGAGGGAAAAAAGCACTACTCCTTTTCCCAGAGTGCTTCAGTCCAACAATAACTCTTCATTAATCTGCTGCATTATCTCGTTAATCCCTCCTTTCACCCTCACACAGCCTGAAGAGTTCACACAGCTCACACAGCTACAGTATCACAATCAGTGAAATGAAACACCGGCAGATCTCAGTGATTTTCAGTAACCCTGAATTCCTGAAACTCAATGAGTTGGAACACAAGAAGAAAAAAAAAATGAATGTCCTGTCGGATCTTTTTCCGCATTTAATATATGATAAAGATGAACAAAGGAATGAAACAGTAATTTAACCAGATGGAGGAACCACAGTATTTGGCATTGTTTGTGTGTGTTTTTGTGTGTGTGTGTGTGTGTGTGTGTGTGTGTGTAGTCCTAGCAGGGAGCCCTAAGCCACCAGCACATCCCAGTCACAGAGGTTCATCCGTCATTGTTAAGCCTCTCTCACCTCAGTGTGTGAGAAACTCAATCTGCTTCAGGAAAATGGAAATGGAGGGACAATATCTTTTAGCAATTTAGTCTTCACAGAAACACCTAGAAGAGCCTCAACACTTCCTCGTATACAATATGATTTAAGTTCGCAACAAGCTGATCGTGAGGTTTAAAGCAACCATTTGGTACGAAAAATAAAATGTACACACTTTCCCATCTTTAAACCAGACATTTTTTAGATTTTTTAGGTTTGCACTGGAGCTACAGGGATAATGCAGCTAAAGGAAATCATTTGCGTGAACTCTTCCACATCCAGTTTCACTTTCGCATGTAGTTTAAGACACAGTGGGACCTACCTAAGTGCTGTTTGAATCCTGATATTAATAAAGACTAAATTTCTTTTAAATTTTTTTATCTAACTTCGTCTAACTATACAGAATAGGAGGCAGAATTTTTCCTGAGATTTGTTGGTCCATGACATTGTATACCAATGAATGACCTAAAAGTAACAAATTTATTATCTCTACCTTCACTGTGACGTTAAAATACTGATCTCAGCTTGAACTACAGTCTGAATGGTCAGGAAGTACAAAATTCTTGGTGCCTTTTTGAAAAGTTACTTTTAACTTTTGGAAGCTCCACTATGATAAAAATGGCAGCAGCTACACTTTTTAAAATCCATCCTGTAGGATTATATGTAAGCTTACTAGCCATAGCCTTACTATAATTGAGAAATACGTGCAAGACTTCACCATGTGTCTGAACACTGGAGCATTAAGAAGGCAGCCATCATAGAACCAGACGTGTTTTTAGCGCAATTAGGATTGTCACTACACCTCCCTAGGCCCGAGGCTCTGTCTTTCAACAAGGTATAATTGTAGCAGTGATGCAGATAATAGACTTCCACTGTCACCTAAAAGGTGTAAACATGAATTTTGTTTTTCGCTGTTGTTTTATTAAAAATAAGATTCTGGAGTTTGATAAAGTCTGTCCTATTTGAAAGGCAGCTGAATGACAGCTGTGCTTCCTGTGTAGTGGGCACAAACCTGAAACATTAAAAAAACATGGCAGACAGAACTGTCTCTAATTTAAAAATAATAATAATATCTTACACTTTAACAACCTGTTGTCCAAAAGAACGGGTAAACATTGTGATCGTGAACAGTTGTAAAAATTTGCAGAGTTATTGTGAGATGAAAGATCAGCGCATGCATGTTGCTGCTACTACAGATGTAAGATATATAAAATGATTTTGATTTTATTGTTAATACCAGATATTCCCACTAATCCTTTGCCTTCTTTCAGATCGGTCTATTTAGTTGGATAAAACTCAACTGACTCACTGATCTGGTTGTACATTTTGAAGGCGATGTCGAACTGCAGGATGACGAGCATGAACTGGAACCAGGGACTCATCTCTTTATTGGGCAGAGGGATGTGAACGGAGAAGACGATGTTGTTGGCTTCAATCCTCTTGGCCATGGCCTCGTCAAAGTCTCGAATCTTGTCGCACTGGTTCGGACCCCAGGGCATGAACCACTTCCGGCCCTGATGGTGTCCCTTCTGGTTGTCCACACACTTGGTGGCCAGGTAGTGGACGGCGGTGGTGGGACTGGGGGCTGGAGACACAAACAGATGGATGCAAGTTTAGAGAAAAGGTGCTTACTAAAGCATACTGATAATGAGTCATTAAACTACAGCCATATGCACATGATACAGTCACAAAATGGTAACCATAAAGCAAACACATGCAAAATGACCTTTTAGGAATGTTTTTTCACTTCCCCATGTTCTCTCCAATCTGTTCACCTGCCAAACCCCACCCACCAGCCAGTTCTCCCCATCATACAACAGCTACCAACTGGGGAGGGTGAAGGCTAACATGTGCTTCCTCCGACACACGTAAAGCCACACAACCACATCATTTCAAACTGCTACTCGTGGGCAGAGTAACACAGACAGAGGAAAGTGCTATCTGCCCTCTTCCGCATACATGAGGTCACAGACGCCTACGATTGCGTGGTTTCACTGTGATTGACGGGGAGAGAGAGTATGCTTCCACCCCCTTACACATATAAACAAACATAGCCACAGAGGATATCTGTGTGCTGTTTGGACAGCTGAAAAGAAAAAATTCTGATTTTATTACCAAAATCAAAATCAAACATCACAGCAACCCTGACCATGATAAGGCACTTATTGAAAATTAATGAATGAATATCAACCGTCAAGTCTGCTCATCACGCTGCAGTTTTGTTTCTTTTCTTTCCATACACAGGTGATAAATATCTTTGCACTTTGGGTATCGTACTCTTTTCTCCATAATCACTTTTACATTAGGAACGTGGTTAATGGAAACACGTTCACGTTCATTCTCAATGCTGACTTTTTCAGAAATTCATTTTAAAATAGCGAAAGGTTTGAATGCAATCCCAGGTAATGGTAATCCTAACACGTTCATGTTCAGTCTAACAATGGTGTTGTTACATATCGGATTCATGATGTTGCTTTTAGAACCCCAAGATCCACTAATTCCCATGTGGACCAGTTCTTGTTTTCGGATGTACAGTGGGAAAACAGAGATCACAAATGAACACCGCTGATCCCAAACAGGTATGTGCCGATTAGCATGATAAATCAGGCTGTCCTTTCCTGGGGCATTCGTAAGAGTGTGAAAGAGCAGTTGGAACTCTTCCTGGATCACCAACGACACCTGAGGTCTATAAAACAGCAGGAAGAGGAAGATAATCGGAACCCGTTTATGCGCCAGGGCCTAAGAAGCACAATGGCCACACTGACTCAGAGGAAACTTTCCAGAATATTCAACAGCAGAGAGGGACACAGACATTTCCTTTAATTTTGGTATGAAGTTGAATCCCAAGACAGCAACACACTTCTCATAAAGAGATATAATCCAGGCTGGAACCGATAACGGATTAAACAATATATTGTGATATTTGACATGCACGATATTGTCAACGAGGACACTTTAAAGTATCTGCGTTACCCCATCTTACATTTAGCAACAATTTGCTCAGGTAAAAAGCATATTTTGGGCAGCGTTGGTCCACTTCCAAGATAAAGACAGTGGTTCTTTGAGGTATTTCAGGTCATATTTAAAGGTTAACTAAATAAGTCTGTTTCAGACAACATTTCTCAAAATATCAATATCACATCATTATATTGCCCATCTCTACACAAAACTCCCTTAAATGAGACAGTGAGTCATACTTTATTCATTTGTTGCTACATTTCATGTTGTGGAACATCCTGAAACAAGCAATTTTCTGTTCTCACTTACGTCATGGCAGCTATAAACAGTCGTTCCCTCACCAGCTTCTCTACTTTTTTCTCTGTCATGAAATTAATAAGACCAAAAAAATGCAGCTTGTCATGGAAAACGGAAACAACAACACGTCCTGAAGATCTGTTAAAAAAAAAAAAAAGAAAGAAAGAAAAGACAGCTTCACCGCTGACTTTTACAAAGCACTGACACTGGAGACTCCTTCCATAAAAGTTAAATAAACGTCTCCTTACAGAAAACTTCCCCATATCAAAGATTACAAATTTAGTTTAATCCTTTTACGCAGATCGTGGACCGTACAAGTCCCTGTGAATGTGCTGTTACTATAGAAAAGATAACGTATTAAAACGAGCACATTAATATAAATTTGGGATTAAACTGAATTATCATAATTACCAAGTATCATACGATGTGATATTTTGGTCATATCTCTTACACAGTGGTGTGTTTATAGAAGTCTGAGTGTGTCCCATCCCATCCTGCAATGGCAAACTAAATTATCACCAGTCGGCTCTCTGAAGTTCCACATTGAGTCTGTGGAGCAAACACTCTCCAAATCTCCACCCTGAAGGATCTGAGATAATGGAAGGCTCCGGACTGAGTGACCTCACGCCGTGTTGAAGTTGCCCAATAACAAGGGGAGCGGCGAGCCTTTCTACCCAATTACCCCTGCTGCCACCGGCCACCGAGCAAACACAAAGGAATCCGGGCTTCATTAAATCAATCGCAGGCAAACAAGCTAATTTCTCAGCCCTGTCTGTCTGGTGCACACTGAGGCCTACTTCCTCCTTATACTTTAACTACAAAGACACCAAACTTAAAAAGAAGGCAAGCACAGACATTAACGCATTCCAGAAATACTTTTACTTCTATCCAGGTTCTCAAATCCCAGAACCAGCCTCAGGATAAAGGAAGGGGTCTCTGAAAACAATCCGAATGAGGAAGACAGAAGATCCAGAAGATCTGAGAGAAGGTGAGACGTGAAAACGCCTGGAGGCCAATGTGAGAGAGAAGGAGGGGGAAGAAGTAGAAGCTTTTGTCCTGCAGAGATCACACACACTTTGAAGTTTAGGAGTTGAAATCATTGCATGTAAAGATACTGAAGATAGTCGAGAAGAAAGTTCAGAACGTGGAGATGACTCACATGCATGCTGTGATTTAATCTGATTTATCTGAATTATAATGTGAAGTCTGTGCTTCATGGACATGCACGCTTTTGGTCTTAGTGTAGACAGAAAAGGACAAAAATACAACGTGGAAAATGAAGAGAGAAAATCAGCAGGCCACTTTTTTACAACAAAAAGCACTTGAACTTTTTTTGCTCCATTTCCAAACCCCTTCTTCACTTCCTCAAAGCTGCGGTGCAGAAACAGAGTAAGAGAGCAACAGTGGGAATTAATGAAATAACGCTGCGCATTTACGCGCAAAACCAAGCTTTTCAACTGATCTTCAGAAAGCCTGACTCTCTCCGGACTTTCCTGAATACTCACCGATCAGCCCTCCGACCATGAAGGCAAAAGCCTGGAAGAGCAGCAGAACAACTCCCACAATCACCAACTTTTTGGTGCTCATGTTCTCGATGATCGCTCCGGCCATTTCTGCGCTTCGTTTGCGTCCCGATGAGAAAAAAAAAAGAAGAAAAAAGGAAAGTTACAGCAGAGGACAGAGAAGTGACCGCATCCAGGTGGACTGAGATCCGGACTGAGACTGAGAGCAGCCCGCTGAGCCGGCCTGGGTTGCCAGATCCAACAATGATCCCTGTTTCCAAGTCTGCTTTTTTTTTTTTTCCTTTTTTTTTTTTCCACAAAAAAAAAAAGTAGCATGCGCATGCGCAGAGAGTGCCTCGAATTATCCATATGACGTCAAGTCACGTCGCATGGCCCTACATTAACATGAAAAAATGAACATTTAATTAAAAAAATGAATAGTGTAATAAATGGGTCATGTAAAAATCATGTGGAAAGAAATCTAAAAACAATGTATAAATAAATAAATAAATAAAATAAATGTAAAAATCTAACATGAAAGTAAACTACTCATGTGAAAATAAATGAATGTAACAAAAAAATCACATGTAAATAAAAAACATATGCAGTACATATGAAATATAACATTATATACATATGTGAAGTGTCTGAAATCCACATGCGTACACGTACATGTACATGAGACTGAAGGCGGAGCTTCACCTTCCAATAGCACAACAGTTAGTGTTCACCAAACAGGGATTGGGGGGGGGGGGGGGGGGGGGGTGAATACTTATGCAACCAACAAATTTTTTGTTTAATTAATCTTTGCGTCACAATAAAAATACTTCGCACCTTCAAATGTTAGGCATATTTTTTAAATGCTCCATAGTTCAAGGGGGTGAATACTTTTACACTGTACATTTGCAACAGTAGAAATGAACTTTATTTCCATCTTGATGACAGAAAAGCACTGTGTGTGTGTGTGTGTGTGTGTGTGTGTGTGTGTGTGTGTTTATGCATAAAAACAGAATCTGAGGACCCAAAGCCCATGACAGTGGGTGTAATAGATATGAGGGTGCCTATACTTTTGTTCGTCCTGAATAAGAAGCATCAGTGTTTAGCTAAAACGAGGCTAAGTCTGTCAGTCTCAGGCTCCTGGGTTGGTGTGGCTAAATTTATGCTGCACTATGAATTTTTCACACAGTGCTTTAAGCTGGCAGGAGAACAGAGCAGGAGTGAGTGAGTCAGCTGGAGGACGGCCAGGATACGAGACTTCCTCCAGTTTAACGTCTGTGCTAAAGCAGAGGCAGGATGAAGGATGAAGCTAGGAGACGTCTGCTTATTGATATTTACTGTAGAAATTCCACAAGTATTCGTTTAGGACTCACTAATTTCATAATGTTATTCTGCCTGACAATTTCCTTCTTTTTTTTATATAAAGTCAAATATTTCAGTAAAGAGTATTATCTTCATCATAAAGCATCCTCACATGTACACCTTTTAAACAGCTGCCACAAATATTCAATTATCAATAAAGTGAAAAGTAGCTAATATCAGATAAGGGTCAGGGATCCTCAGATCCTCAGGAATGCACTTTCTGCATTTGAATTAAAAAAAAAATCTATACAAATCTCTAGAATGGCCCTGTTGGTTTGAACTCAAATGATCACCTATTGCAAGTGTGTTTTTTAATGTATTACATTTTGGTCACCTTCATGAAGGGTGCCAATAATTCTATATAGCCTATCCAAAAATTATAGAGTTATAGAGGAAATAAATGTTGAATCAATTGGAAAACTTTCTAAAACTTTATATACTATTCCAATTTTTTCCCAGACGTGTACAG
This sequence comes from Pangasianodon hypophthalmus, assembly GCF_027358585.1. Lineage (NCBI taxonomy): Eukaryota > Metazoa > Chordata > Actinopteri > Siluriformes > Pangasiidae > Pangasianodon > Pangasianodon hypophthalmus. Next base: position 19,316,232 of record NC_069730.1, on the reverse strand, counting down.
TTACTGTTGAAGTACACAACAGTTACTTCCTGTTTTTTGTTTGTTTGTTTTGCAGGAGACTCCCGTCTCCTCCCTGCATGTGCGGAGCTTGCATGGTCTCCCCACGCCTCGGGGGTCTCCTCCAGGTACTCTGGTTTCCTCCCCCAGTCCAAAGACATGCACTGTAGGCTGGGGGAGGAAACCGGAGTTGTGTGAGGAGGAAACTGTGTGTGAGTGTGTGCGCGATTGTGCCCTGCGATGGGTTGGCTCCCCGTCCAGGGTGTCCCCTGCCTTGTGCCCCAAGTACCCCGGGATAGACTCCAGGCTCCCCGCGACCCTGTGTAGAGTAAGCAGGATGGATGGATCAATTATAAGGACATGTTTTTGTCGCAAAAATATGTTAATGTTATAAATGTTATTTATCTGTCCCACTGAATATATATATATATATACATATATATATGTTTTATGTTAAATAGTGTTAAAAATTTATTTAAAAAAAACTTTGTGAAAATATGTTTGAATCATAGATTCATCATACAGAAGATTATGATTTGCAGGTCTTCTAACTGTAAGTCAGTTAAAAGCTAATTTAATTGATAGACTAGGAAATGTTCATGCGTAATGAATAATCATATTTTAAACTTTTTTCAGATTTCCTTTTTGCAGGATCTTGTATGAATGTTGGCACTTTTCTGATTTTATGTTAAAACCAAAAGAGTAAATGATCTGTAACAGGGCTTAAGGTTCACGACTGTTAGTACATGAAAGAAAATCTTATCCTAATAAGGCTCTATAGCTTTGCTTGTGTATAATAAAATCTGATGTTAGGTCCTCATTTGGCTGAAATTCGTCCTTTCTGCAAATGGTTTCTGCTATAAATAAAGTGAGGTGTTTTGAGATATATGTAAGCAGTGAGAGTGTCTGGTCTACTATATCAAGCACTTGCAGACTCTTTTAGTCCACACAATGTAATATTTATGAAGCCTTATCTCTCATTAACACGTTTGTATAAAAGTGTGAATAAAATAAGCCCCGCTTATTTTAAAATAAAAACCATGTGTACATGTGTTTAAAAAAAAAAGTGTCGAGAAGTTTGAAATTTCTGTCATGATCTTCTTCTCTAATGGGTTTATTAGTGGGTTGCTAATGAAGTGCAGAACATCAACATCATATTTTAGAAAGAAATCTGATTACTAAAAGACTCATGTATACCCATAGTGTTTCCATTATCAGATTTCTAAAATCTGTGTAAACACTTTGCATGAATTATTGACAAAATCCATTTGTTTCCCCAGCTATTACCTTATTTGTAGGCAATTTGAAATTCGTTCTTTCTGCAAATGGATATAAAGTGTGAGACGTTTTGGTTTATATGTAAACATGCCTGATTATTTATATGTAAACAGCGTGTCTGATTCATCTAAGGACAACCCACGAGTTTTTAAGTAAAATAATCTAGTAACTTTACAGTACTTTTGTTTATACCACACTGCTGATGAAGTCTGGATTCTGATTGGTCAGAAGAGAAGGTGTTGATTAATTTTCTGTAACAGCAGCTCTGACAGTAGTGCAGCTACAAATCACAGGTTTCTATTAATGCACTCGTTCTAATTCTAATACGTCATCGTTTCTATAGTAACAGCCCATTCAACATGGAGTTGTATGGCAAATACTCCATGTTAACAAACATTAAAAAATGTTTGTTATTTATGAAAGGAGTCTCCAGTGTCAGCGCTTCGTAACAGTCAGATTTAAAGCTAGAACTTTAATTTTGTAAGGAGTTTACACTTTGCAGTTTCTCAGTAACATGACAAGTTGCGTTTGTACTTATTGTACCTATTATTAAAGAGAGAGAAAAGAGAGGCTGGTGAGGGAACGACTGTTTATAGCTGCTATAACGTAAAGGACAACAGGAATTGAACATCTACAAAGTGACCTGAAAGAAAGTAGTTGTTTGAATAGACTGTAGTAAAGTATTTGAACCAGAAGTTCATCATGAGTATCATAAAAAAAAAACAATTATATTTAAAATAGGAGAATTTTATTAAAGCCAGAAACTTAAATTCATATTTTTAAAAATATCATTTCATATGACAGAACGCAGGTCAGTATACACTTCGGGTCAAACAGGTAGTAATAAAACGTAAAACGGGAAAGAAAGAGAAAGAGGCTGCGTTGGCAGAACAGATACAGAGATTGGAAACACTCCATGTCTGATTTACTGTTTAATATCCTAAAACATTTTCAGACATGACTTACTGGACTTCATGAATCGACCAATCACAGGCCCTGTTTGTTGAAGAGGAAAAGTTGTGACAAATGCTTTAATATATCAGAGAAAGAGCAGAATTAGGAACTTTAGAAAAAGAAAAAAAAATACTTTAAAACTTTAAAACAAGGATAAACTTAAATTTTTTATTTTTTATTTTTTTCTCGGGTCATGATGCCAGACTTCACACTAATTTAATAATTACTGGAGAAATGGACTGAGGATGGTGATTTGATACCGTGTGACGACTTGTGTCCTTTAAAAACAGAATTTATTCCCAACCAGTAGCATTCAAAATGAAACACACCCCACCTAAACCTAAACACACACGCTAAGTAGTTTAAGTTTATTAAGAATATTTGTTTCTAGTGTTGTAGTGTTCACTAGAATATATTTGAGCTAGTTAGCTGTTAGATTGATAGCTAGATTGATAACCGGCAGAATTTCTGTTTTAAAGGCAGGACTTAAGCACCTTGGATTGGACGTAAATGTCCATGATTTTTAATCATTAATATTATGTAATCATCTTCCAGGAACTGAGAAACATCAGCTGACCCATCCAGGACTTTGCACAGGACACATCAGCATGTATGAAATGGTAAAAATAGAAAAGCGTAAAGCAAAATATGTAAAACTGGCTGTTTGTGCATCAGGCCTGCTAAGTGCAAATAGCAGTTAGAGGATGATGAAGAGTTAAAAGCGAGCGCGGATTCTCTCCAGGGGGTCGGTGTCCCACATGTGGGCGTCCCAGCCCTGGAACCAGCCTGTGAAGGTCGAAGGCTCGGCACATTGTTTAATGGTGGTGATGGGGATACCACGCCGGCCGGCCGGGTCTGTCTCCACATACTCTTTAGCTGTGGAGAGAATAATAATAATAATAATAGTAATAATAATAATAATAATAATACAATCCATTTATTTAGCCATGTTCACTGTTGTGTTACAGCATATTTAGCACACATTGTCGAAATCCGAGTCTTACCGATTTTTGGAGCGCCTTTCTTTTCCACTTCATTAGCATCATTTCCCACCCACAGGAAGATCTACAAACAAGAGGATCACATTTAGCTTGAGGACTTAACAATGAATTTTCAATATCAAAACTAAACACTGTTATGTTTTGTCCTGTACACGCTGTATTTAATCTACTGTACTATAACTGTTTTCTCAGCTGCCCTGCTGTACTTGGTGTCTCTTATGGTGACAAAGACCATGTGCTTTAGTTGTAGTTTTTGTTTTTATTGTGTCTCCACCCTCCGTCTTGTCACTGAAACTGTCTTTCATTTTCCCTAATTAATTTGCAGTGGATTTTGCAAGTTCACTCACCTGATCCCAAGTGTCCAGCAACATGACATCATCGGTGGCCAAATCTGCCTGAGTGAAGTCACCGGGTACCTCTTCAACCTGAGAGGAAGTGGAAAAGCAGTAATGAGTTCATTCAAGCACACACCATACTGTCTCATCGATTTCTTTAAATTTTCTGGGGTTTTTTTAATACCGTGAGCCGGCCGGTCTTGTTGGAGCAGCCAAACAGACGAGGGGGTTTGATCGTATTCTTCAGAGTTGTGGAAGTCTGATATTCCTTCTTCCCTCCCAGAGCGGCCCAGAATCCCGCTACGAGAAGACGTCAGGGATTAAAAACGGTTAATATTGCAGCATTTTCACTGCTGAGTCCATGAAATGATGCTTTAAAGGAATGCTCTAGCATTTTGAACCTAGTCTCTATCCACTGCATCAGTAGTGTATGTGTGATTACTATGGACGGGAACTTTGAAATGTTTACTCTGTGAAATTTGTTTACTTCAAATTCACTTACAACAGAAGTCTATGAGCAGGTCTGAGGCACATTTTTGTTAAAAAAAAAAAAAAGTTCTTCAGGACAAGGTGTTTGTAAAGCAAGATCTAAATCTGTGTAATAGTTTTAGAGACTGAACTACTTTTTAAGAGTTATGTGGAATTAGTGGTTATGCCAAAATGACCAGCGTATGGATATTACAAAAAGCTTCAGGAAAGTGTAAAGTAAGCAGAACTACTTTTTACTGTATTGCTCCATTGTTTGAATGTTGAAAAAAACTCAATAAAACAGCTTTAGTAATACTTTTACTCAAGTCCGTCTCTTGCTAACATCTTCATTATTCCAGCGTAATGCTTGTAGTTTTACTTCTGCTTTATATAGTGACATTTTTCAAACATTTATCGACAAAAATTCAACAACTGCCCGTAGACTTCCATTAGAAGTGAGTGTGGAGTGAAGAATTTTCTGTACTTTTCTGAAAACAGGGAAATGTGTTGAAATTCTTGTCTGCTGTAATCACGTCACTACAGATACAGTGGATAAAGATTAAGTAAAAAAAATGACAAAGTAACCGTCATTTTCAGAATGAGCATTAAAACCAAATGTGGATTTTTTTATATAAAATGCAGAGCTAATCCCGACCTGGCTCTTTGCCCTCAGCTACATCAGTGGGTTTCCCTCCCAGGAAGCTGACGACGTATTTGGCATCTTTAGCTTCCTCCTCGCTGGCACCGACGCCCCGCCACACGAACAGCGAATCGGGAGACTTCAGCACGAACACGTCGTTGGAGTTGAGACTGGATGCACAAGGGTTCACCTAGAGAGAGGGAAGGGGGGAGAACTTATTATTAACTTTATTAATATTAATAATAATTGCTTGAGCTGTTTTATTAATACTATAAATTGGGAAGTAGTCAGCTCAAAAGTTTAATCTCAGAGACTCCGCCCACTCACCTCGACAGCTCGAGTGGCTTTGGCAGTGCTGGTGCGGACGTGGAAGAGACGTGTGGCTCCCGCCTGCGTCTGCCCTCCTTTACGTGACGTTCCTCCGCTGTGGATGATCATGGGCTTTCCTTTAAACAAGCTCATCAGGTGAGGCGGCTCCTGACCCTGAGTTACACGCACCTGAACACACACACATCACAGAAATATGATCCGAATCCATTTACTACTCTTTAAGAAAGAAATAAAACACTCTGTGATGCAGGAAATTTGTAATCATTGTCGTGGTATAAGATTAATAAAACACTAAATGTGTTGTTTAGGAAAATAATCAAAGACGAGATGGTGTGATGAAACAGAATGGCTGTTATCACGCCCTAAAGTTGATTATTTTCCTACAACAGCGCGTCCCAAAATGTTTCATTTGTCTTTTAACACAGCAGTTTTTCAACGCTTACAATTTTTTAAGAATGACATTTTATATTTTTTATCCATTTATAGTTACATTTAATGTTGTGGAACATTAAAGCAGCTGGTCATGTTACAGAGAAATCACATGGCGTAAACTCCTCTGTCCTGAAGATGTTTATTAAACACAGTTACAGCTTTACCTCTGACCTGACAGAGCACTTTATTCAGAGCTGCTGTTACAGAAAACTAATCAGCACCTTCTGACCAATCAGAATCCAGAACTCAGCAACGCTCTGATATAAATCTGATGTAATCAGTACTCGAGTCATTCTCATTCTCTGACACACGAGACGGTGCATTAACTTTTGGAACAGGTTTGTTCAACGCTGCCCCCGGGTGTTCAGTTGGAATTCTGCACATCACTGCACGAGTGTTCGCTGTAACCTGCAGGTGCTCACGCTGAGGTTTGGAAATGTAAATGACACACACCTGGACAGGAGCTCCGCCCATGGAGTCGTCCAGCTGCACGGTGAGGAAGGCGGAGGCGGCCAGCTCGTCCTGAGTGCTCTTTAATCCCTGCCTGAGAAACACAGTCACACACTCACATTAACAACACTGTCCATCACAACACGCTGCTGAATTCTCCATTCTGATTGGTCAGAAGGTGTATGTGGGTGTGGTCAGCGTGGACTGACTCACCAGGTGTAGATGATGTGCTGCTCTCGGCTGCCCTGTTTATAGCTGTACAGGATGATGTAACAGTCGCCGCCGAAGAACTGACCGTATGAAGCGGGATCCACGGGGACGCGTGCTCCGGCCTCCACACGCCAGATCTAAACACACACACACACACACACACACACACACACACACACACACACACACACACATGCAATACACACACACACACATACACATACACGCACATCACCTATCAAACATCTGCTCAAATTATCTGTCTTTCATCCACACCTCAATTCTTTCTTTCTTTCATCCTACATCTATCCATCTATTCTTTCTTTCATCCCTCTATCGTTTCTTTCTTTCTTTCTTTCTTTCTCCTATTTGTTTTTCTTTTACCTTTGTATCATCTATCTATTTTTTCTTTCTGTCATTCTGTCACTGTCATTTTCTGTTGTCCCACTGTTCTGTCTCTTTCTGCCTGTCTTTCTTTCTTATATTTTTGACTTGTCTTCCAGCCATCCATCCTTTCTCTTTCATCACTCTATCTTTTTTCTTTCTTTCTTTCTTTCTTTCTTTCTGTCTTAATTTCTTTTCGTTTTCTTTCTAAGTTTCTTCCAACTATCCATTTTTTCTTTCCATCATTCTGTTCTTTCTTTCTTTCTTTCTTTCTTTCTTCCTTTTAGAAATCCAAAAATATTTCTTTCTCTGTTTTAAAAACCTTAGAATTTGAAACACACTGCACCTGGAGATTACTGTAGGTGTAATGGTAATGGTAAATTCTGTCAGATTTCCTTATCGAGCTTTACACAACTCCAGAACAATCTAGAAATGAAATGAGCAGGAACAAGCGTATCGTACCTGAACCTTTCCGGACCCGTCGTCCACCATGTTGTGATGCGCTGCCATGGCCTGGTTGGTGTGCAGGGTGGAGGCGTCGAAGGGGACCTGCTTCACCTGTGCGATCTTGCCGATGGTGTACGCTTTGCTCGGGCCCGTGGTCTGGTCCTTATCCTTCCAGTTAGAGAAGAACTGCTTGAAGAGAGTCGTCTCGCCCCCTGCAGGCACCACCTGGATCTGCAGGCACACAAGCACAAAGATTACACTGCAATAAAGCTTTCACACAGGATAATAATAATTCTATTATTTAATTATTTTCATTCACATCACTGTTTCATCATAATCAAAATATGCTAGTGTTTGCACTCAGCTGTAACATGTGAAACTAGACATAGTTTAGTGTTTTGGTTATAATAATGCTGTTGTTCTACTTTGTGGCCAAAGTTCTTTTTTAGTCTATTTTTTTTTTTTTAAATAAAATAAAAAAAAAACTTGGAAGGGATGGAAATAGGTTCATTTTGAAATAACTGTTTTACAGTTTGTATAAGGGTTTCCAGATTAAAATTAATTAAAATGATCTCCTTAACAAAAATGAAGGATTAGCAAAATATATAAATAAATGTTCTGTTCTGCAGAATGATTTTTGCACATGGAGGCAGTGTACCTGTGTTTTTTTAGAGTAGTTCTTCTCTTTAATAAATTCCTGAGCCACTTTCATGGCCGCCTTGCGCTCCTCCGTGTTCGCGTTCGGACCTGAGAGCAAAGCGTGTAACACGTTACTATAAACAAACAAAAAGTACGACGTTCATTAATAAATAAAAATTGTAATTGCTGGCAAATTGCTGTAGTATAAGAGGAATACATGCTGTTATAGGAACAGTAACAGTAGCTTCATCACACCCTGTCGTTGATTATTTTCTTATAACAGCGTGTCCCAAAGAGTTTTATTGCTTTTATACTTGTATCATGTGAGGTACTCATTATAACAAGTCCTAAATTCTCATCACTGCTGTTATAACCTTAGGAAACGTAATGAAGCTAAGAACATTAATAACTTGCAGGTGGAACCAATAAAATATCCAGAATCGAAACCTTCTGAACACATGATAAACGTTTGTTCTTTGTCCCACCTTTCCATACAAAAACGCTGCCATCCACGCCGTTGTCCAGGATGAAGCAGTCATCAAGTGACAGCATTTCCTGTTTAAACGGGCTGGATGGAGCCACGACGGATGTCTTCATGGAGCCGGTGGCGTCGGAGATCTGGAAGGAGATCAGAGTGAGATTATTAGAGTGTGATTATAACAGTGGAACTATTCGAGTGGGATTATTCATCTGAGATTATTACAGTGGGATTATTAGAGCAGCACTATTGAGATTATTACAGTGGGATTATTAAAGTGATATTATTAGAGTGGGATTAGTAGAGTGGGAGTATTAGATTGGAATTATTAGAGTGGGATTATTAAAGTGTTATTATTAGAGTGGGATTAGTAGAGTGGGATTACTACAGTGGGAGTATTAGATTGGAATTATTAGAGTGGGACTACTTGAGTAAAATTATTATAGTGCGATTATTTGAGTGTAACTATTCAAGTGGGATTAATGGAATATGATTATTTAAGTGACATTAGAGTGGGATTATTTGAGTGGACCTATTCGAGTGATATTATTAGAGGGGGATTGTTGGAGTAGGATTATTAGAGCAGGATTATTTAAGCAGGATTATTAAAGTGGGATTATTCACTGCTCATAATGTAAAAATCAGGTTATTACTCTGGAGCAGAGTGTTTACTGGTTGAAGTGTATTGTAGTGAAGTGTGTGGAGGTTCTGCATTACCAGGTACAACGCTCCCTTTTTCTTGTTGGACATCTCGACCTTCTCGTCATCAGGCGTGGCAGGAGCGATGCTCGTTTTGGGGCCGAGAGCCTGGAGGAGATTCAGGACATGAGATGTGACTGTTATGGAAGACAACCCACTACTGCAACTATTTCTATTCTCTTTTTGTTAAATGTGTAAGAACACGTGTGTGTGTGTGTCTGTGTGTGTGTGTGTGTGAGACAGCTTCTCACATCAATAAGCTCCTGCGGTTCAGATCCTTCCTCCACCATGTACAGCTTGGCTCTGCCGTTGCGCTCGTTATCACGGATATCGATGGCCACCTGAGACGCTTTCACCTTCTCAAAGCGGTTACACTCACTGCCGGTCCACTGGTAAATGTTCTGCACAGGAAGCCAAAGTTAGAGTTTAATGTAATAAAAACAAAAAGGCAATGGGAGAGTTTCTGACATATGCAGGATTTCAGAGTCTTTTCTCTTCCTGAGAGGAAGTGTAGACGAGGACGATACCTGTCCCAGGTCCACGATAAAGCAGTCGCCCTTATTAAAGCTGGCCCAGGACAAGTTTACTTCGGTGGCTCTGATCACTCTCCGGCCCTTCACATGCAGCAAACGCTTCACATTCACTTCGTTAGTCACCACGTGATGGAAACCAGACGCAACACCACCTTTCTGTAAAGAAACAGAGAGAGAGAGAGAGGTAGAAAAAGATGAAAATAATTATTCACACTGTACAGCCTGTGCTGTGGCCTCCCTACCTGCCCTTCTCAGAGAAGGAGGTGTGGCCTCTCTACTTGTCTGTCACAGAGAGAGGAGTGTGGCCTTGTAGCTGTCAGTCTCAGGGAAGGTGTGACCTTTGTACCCGTCTGTTTCATTAAAGGAGGCGTTACCTCTCTACCTTCCTGTCTCAACAATACAGGTTTCTACATTTAGAGTGCTAAAATTGTATCCTATTGAACAGAATGTCTTCCATGTTCATACATTAATCTGCACCTTGTATTATCTCTAAAACAGGGACAGAAATGTGCAGCAAAAGAAAGCGGATTACAAACACAACGGTAAAGCAGATTATTCAACATCCTAACTGGTCTCGGAGACACAGCCGAGCTGTTCTTTTATTATATGTGCTCTGAAAACAGGTTTAAAAAAGAAAACTACAAGAACACACAGGGGGTTTAGTGAGAGCTGCAGGAAATGAAAAACAGAGCTGCTTTTCTCAGTCGAGGTCAGTAAACATGCTGCGGTAATGAAATTGGTGTGTTGTGTTGGAAAGAATGTACGAGTACTGAGTACTGAATGCCTCATAATTGTTTCTTCGCATGGTCTCTCTGTGCATGTGAACACCACATCACCATGAACACACACACACACACACACACACACACACTACATACTGCACAAAGATCAGCAGAAGTTGCTTTAATGGTAAAGTACAAAAAAAAATCAAAAGCTGCAAGACTAAACCTGGGAAAGTCCTTTTCCTAAGAATACAGAATATGAAAAGAGTTCATGGCTTCTGAGGTTTGGAGAAACTGTTAATATAATTGCTGATAATGGCGATTTAAGTTCATGTGTAATGTAATAATTTATCTTTAGAAAGCTGCTTTGTGACTAAGGCTACTAATCAGTTAAGTAAGAAAAAAATGGGTCAATTTTATAGGAAAATAATCAGTGACAGTGTGAGAACGCAGAGTTACTGTTTCCACCCCAAAACGTTTTAATCCTTTTATAGCACAGCAATTTTTTTTATTGAAGAATGACACCTGATACAGTAGTAATAATGATTATTTCAAGCTGTTTATCCAGGGAAGCAGTTTGGATTGTGTTGTACCTGTTTTCTGTCCTTCACTGTCATCGTATTGGACTTCATGTAGCACAGTGTATGTTCCATACCACAATATTCAGAACATCATAGAGCAGGATCCACCAAACCATCTAACAAATTTAGGTTAGCAGAAAGTTTTTGGTAAGTGTAACGGCTCTAAACGTTTCTGCAGGGTTAAGCGTTATAAGAATGTCTCATGGGATATGAGGCAGCTCATATTTTTTGTACACTTTTCCAGTCACAAGCTTCAGAATGATGGATTTAAAAAGTTCACATAAGTTTTTTAACTTTTCAACATCTTTAAATGTATTCACGAGTTTTTTAAGTGGCAAGTAAAATGAAATCTTGCGTGTTTACTACAGACTGCAGGAAAAAGTCTGTGGTTGGTCGCCTGACATGTCAATCAAACTGGTTATTTCTGCCTTCGGACCTGGGTAGAAAAAGGTATTTTTAATTTAGCCAGCTTATTTACAGATAATGTTCTCAAATCCTTTGAGACACTTAGATCAGATTATCACCTTCCTAGAACAGATTTTTTCACATTTCTCCAGCTACGTCATTTTATTCAATCTGAAATGAGACAGGGTAAAATTAGCTGGGAAATGTGTGACATTGAGAACTGTCTCTTTCTCCCAGGGGCGTTGAAGGGTCAGATTTCTTATCTGTATGGCTCCCTTTTATCAGAAGCCTCGTCACCCTTAAATCCTCTAAGAAAGGTTTGGGAAAAGGATATTGGCCAAACATTCACTGATGATGAATGGCTTTCTATATGTGAGGAGGTATTTCATAAATCAACTTCAATTTCTGTGCATGAGCAAAACTTTAAATTCATATACAGGACATATCTCACTCCTGTACGCCTCCACAAAATATATCCAAACGTATCTCACTTGTGTTTTAAATGTAATTCAGAAACGGGAACATTGATGCACCTATTTTGGGAATGTAAGAAAATTAAAACTTTTTGGAATGATGTACATGATCTGGTACAGAAAATACTGGCTAGAAAATTTACATTGTCTCCAACTATATACCTGCTAAATGGTAAAACATCACTAGATCTTCCTTCTGATTTAAACTGTTTATTAAATTTCATTATTTATCTGGCCAAGAAATGTATACTTATTTTATGGTCATCAACATGTGTACTGACTCTGAAGATGTGTTTGGCACAAGTGGCTAATTTTCTTCCTTTGGAAAAACTTACATATGACTTACAGAACAAATCTGAACTATTCTGGCAGATATGGACCCCCTTGTGGGATCTACTTGAACAGTCATGACGTTAGTCCTGCCTACTTTTTTTTTGTTTTGTTTTGTTTTGCCCTTTGGTTTTTCCATGATCACTCCGTTATACTAACAGATTATTGTTTCTGTTTAAATGTTTGCTGTGGGTGTCGATTGTATATTGGTCTGGCTCTGCTTTTTTGTTGTTGTTAAAAATCAATAAAAAATATAAATTAAAAAAAATGAAAAAAAAAAAAACTGGTTATTTCTGTGAAAGTAGGAGAGGCTTGGGTTTCTGTGAAAGTAGGCGAGGCTTGGCTTATGGCTATGACAGATATCTGGTTTGTGAGACTACAGGAATATTAATACTAAAGTTTCCACAATGTTAAGTTGGAACGTTGTGTGAATAACGCTGTACTAACACTGTGTGGCAAACTCTTATTAAAGATGTTCTTAAAACATTGCACGACTGTTACAGTCTAACATTCCTAGTGAATCATGGGAAAATAAAAAATAGCCTTGTTTGTCAAGGGTTTGTGAAAAGCATCATTTGATGCCCACCTTATACTTAATGCCGGACTTGAAGTATCCCAGGAAGATGACAGATTCGTTATTCTGGACCTCGCGGAACTGCACAGGGCCTCCGCCGAGATAGTCGTCCAGCTGCGTGGCAAAGATGGCCGCTGCGCCACTCTCGTCCTGCGAGCACTCATCTCCTATAAGAAGAAATCATCAGGAAAGAAGAGGAGGGTATTTGGGGTGCAGTTTTTAGGCAAAAACGGAAACAAACTGTAAGCAGAAACTGTTTAAAACCTGAAAACATGGAGGCTCCATCACCAGAACCTCAACCTTGTCTAAAGTGATCACTGACAGTGAATCATCACCAGAATTCCACTCGAATCTGAGTTACCTGGTAAACTAGAGGTCACTTAAATCCCTCTCCTGCAGACAGGCTGGGAATACTGGCTCTTTTCAGTGAATCAGATCATTTGGCTCACCAGTAGGAGTCGACTTGTACAACTCCCAAAGACTCATTTCCATTTTTTTTCTTAACCGGGGGAAAGTTTGTGATATTATGACTTGTGATTGTTTTCCTTTGCCTAGCTATTGTTGATATTGTTTCATGAAATCTTACACTATTTTCAAATTAATAAATCAACATTACCATGCCAGTTACAGCCAATCACACTGTAGCCTTCAACACTCTGAAGTTTGTGGCCAGAACAGTGTACTATATACTATATCAGATGCTCTGTACCTCCGAGATACTCTTACATTTTATAAAACCTTTACTACAAATGTGGATTGACAAATACAGTGTTCATCACTGCATTAACGTCATTGTGTTGCTGTGTTTGCTCTTCATTATGAAGTTTCATTTCCATTTACCCTGAAAACTGCTGTCATGCTCCTCACACATGAGTCATACACATGGCTCATTATTCACACTAAGGAACAGCTCAGATGTCAAAAGAAGAGCTTTACACAGAGGTATATTAATTACAAATACACTGCAACAGCATCAGCATTGCATACATCCAGAGAGAAACCGTCATATGCTACAAAAGAGCCAACTCATTTGTAAATGACAGATCACTCATGCAGTCACTCTTGACCAAGATTTTCTAATGAACTAATATATATAACCTACAAATATTATATTTTTATATGTTTCCTATTCTACCTGTACACAATTAAATTCTGGTTTATGTAAATCCTATGTTTATGTCACGGACAGTCGAAAAAACATTTCACTGCATGTCGTACTGTGTATGGTTGTGTGTGTGTCCAATCAATTTTGAATTGGATTTGAATTTGTTATTTATATTATCAAATTAGAAACTAATTATTCATTTAACCCACAATGACCCTGACGAAGATATTGCAGTTCCTGAAGATTAATGAACAAACCCATTAAATGCGTCGCATAAACGTACCGCTACGGTCATCACACATCACACATCACACATCACAATCGTCACTCGGATAATAACTGTGGAAAGCTGTAAATGTAAACTTTGGTCCGAACTGTTCCTTTAAGACCCCCAGCTCATCAGAGCTGTGGAGACACAGTGAGACGTGCCAGTGCACTCCTCTGAGAGAAGAAAACTTGGCCGGATTCGTATCTGGAGTTATAAAAACCACATGGTAACCCTGAGAAAAGACAGGCAGGGAGGTTAGGAATCTGTCCACTCTGGATATTCAGGGTAACGACATGCGTCCTGGATGAGACTCAGACACACACACACACACACACACACACACACAAACACACACACTCTGCATGAAAGTGCTAAAAAGTAGCGGAGTTAATTTGGGATACAGGGTGGAGAATGAACTATAAGAACGAAACACAAGAGCCAGTTCTGCTTTCTGCTGTGTGGGATTTATAACGGCTGAGTCACAGAAGAAGAACTTCAGTTGTGGTCATTATGATTCCCACGACATGGACAGTAAATCATTATATCGTCTTGAGAAGAAAAAGGGAAGGAAAAATTACATGAATAGTCAGTTTGCGTCACATGAAGTTTGTGAAACACAAACATATCAAGGTCTACGTTGCAAGCTGTTAAAATCTCAATTCTGATTGGTCAGAAGGTGTTGATTAATTTTCTGTAACAGCAGCTCTGACAGTAGTGCAGCTCCAAATCACAGGTTTATATTAATGCACTCATTGTAATACGTTATCGTTTCTTGTACGGTGAACGCTCCACATAAACATATTTTAAAAAATCGTTTATATGGTGAAGGATTCTGCAAGGAGATGTTTCTGTAACATTTATGGAAGGAGTCTCCAGTGTCAGCACTTTGTAACAGTCAGAGGTAAAGCTGTAAGTTTAAGGTTTCCGACATCTTCAGGACAGAATTGTTTATGGTTTTGCGGTTTCTCGCATGACAAGCTGCATTTTTTTTATCTTATTAACTTCAAGGGAGAGAAAAAAGAGAGGGTGGTGAGGGAACGACTGTTTATAGCTGTGTGAGAATGGTAAATAGCTTGTTTTGTGGATCAACTTGTTCCACAAGATTAAATGTAACTATAAACAGATAAAACAAATGATGCGCCTTTCTTAAATAAATAACACCTTGTACTTGTTGGCAATTTGCTGTTGTATAAGAGGAATAAAACACTTTGTGATGTACTGTTATAGGAAAATATGAGAGTAACTCTGCTTGATCACACCACCCTGTGTTGATTATTTTCCTATAACAGCATGAATCTGTCCAAATATCGTGACGGCTCATGCATTCAAGACGTTCTTGTACTTACTTACTCACGAGTTTATCAGAGTAAACACCTAAAGTGTCTCAGAAGGTGTGGCAATGTATTTCTGAAAGCTGATATCCAAAATATCATTGATTGCAGCAATTTCTGACACTGCTGCTGCATTGATGAAGCCGAAATGCTTCACCTTAAGTCTGATTTTCCCAATTAAAACATCTGGAGCAAAGCTGGAGATGGAGTAATGGCACTCACCCAGCCACATGTGGATGTTGTAGGATGGTGCACTTGTGGTGTGCAGCAGGAGGTAGGCATCTCCGGTGAAGAAGTTTCCATACACTTTCTGGGGAACAGGCTTGAGGTCCATGTTCTCTATACGCCAAATCTGCAGACCAGGCGCCTTCCCAGCTGTAGCGAACTCCTTGTGGGCCACCATGATGCCTGCGACAGAAAGAACCAGGTTAAATAGTGGACATCCATCTTTGTCCATCCCATCAATGTTTCCCATCAAATCTCCTATACCATCAGTGGTCCAGAGTTTTGAGCTGTTTCTGTGATCAAACTGGGTGGGGACTGAAAGAAAAACGTGAGCTTAAAATTTGAGAGAAACCGTTTAAAACCATTATAATGTCAAAAGAACTGGTTAAGAGCTGGTCAATCTGCATCCACACTAAATATGAGACTTCAGAAATTATATGAGTTTGCAGGATAAGGATAAAGAAGGAAGGAAGGAAGGAAGATGTTCATTCTTTGTGGATCACATCGCTGAAAGCACCAAGCTTTGGGGTGAATTCGTAAAATAATTCAAACTTTTTGAACTGTAACTAACCAGAAGATGGAAATCGTGTCCGAACAATTTAAAAAGACATACAGCTGAAAACTCTTAATAAACCGGAAAAAAAACAAGCTTCAAGCTTCAAATTCAATTTTATTGAGCTTTTCATGTAGATGTAGATTTAGATGTAGACTAATGAGCAAGCCAAAGGAGACAGTGGTGAAGAAAAACTCCCTGAGACGACATGAGGAAGAAACCTTGAGAGGAAGTAGACTAAAAAGGGAACCCGTCCTCATCTGGGTGACAGCGGATAGTGTGATTATAAATCATTACTTACATTACATAATCTGATGATTTCAGTTTAATATCCAGTAATCTGATTAGTGATTATGATTATAATCGCATTCTCCCATCCCATTATTCTTCATTATTCTTTGGGTATGTTTATGTGCACATTTACGCCATGCCTTTGCAGCATTGCAAATTCATCTCAATACGCAACCTATTGCATGACAACTTCCTGTTACATTAACTTTAACTTCATTAGTCCATCGAAATGTCCAAACAACTGACAATTTCTGGGTCATACATCTATAACTATGCAAATTAAGCTGAGCCTCCATTACTTTACCAAAGCATATAAACATAAACTCTGAGAAAAAGCAATTAACCTAGCTTCCAGGGTAAAAGCCCTCGTCATGTGTTTGTTTGGTTACAAAACTCAGAGCCAAATCTGACGAGTGTGGGAGCTCCAGGCAAAATGCTTGGGCCCCGCTGACTCGCTTTCTTCTGGTCAGTGTTTATTGGCCTCGTTAGGCTCCAAAACAAACATGGCTACTTAGACTAGAGGATGTACTGAAGCACTAAAATGTATTTAAGTACAAATATCACTGGATATCACTGATGTCTTTTCCCAGCTAACCGAGAATATTAACAGAACATTCAGCCAGTATTTAACAGACGGTCTACAACATTTATGGTGTACCGTCCCAAAAACAGCATTCCTGAAACGTTCCGCTGTAATAATGGTTCACTTCGCAACGTTATTAGAATGTTACTGCAACGTTGTATGAATGTTATATAAAAACATTCCCAGAACACACATGCACCACTGAACATGCACTGAACTGAAAGTTCCTGGAACCATTCAGAAAAGGTTCTGCAAAACTAAAACTGTTCCCTGGGTTTGCAGGCACAACCTTAGCTTTAAAGGTTTAGGTTGTTTTACTTTTTAATAGTTGTATCATTTAAAGATATTCTACTTGGAATCTTTTGTGAAAGAGAAACCCTCTGTTGCAGGGTTTTACATAAAAACCTTTCAGATTTCTCTTAGCAGAAGAGCCCAAAGAGCGTGTGAGGGTTCTCGATGGAACCTAAGCACATTGTTGGGAACTTTTTCAGATACCACAGTTTTGGAAATTAAAAAAAAAAAAATTATATATAAAAATTGTAATACTGCATGTTTGCAGTGTCAGTCCTGCTTGTTAAAGTGTTTAGACACTTCTGCATAAAAATAAACAAACAAACAAACCAACAAACAAACATGTGACTTCTTCTTGCTAATAAAACCATAAAATAATAAATCACACCTGATGGTCATATATTAATCATGTAGGCTACAAAGCGGTGTTAGTGTTATTCATTCCCCTTTCCCTTTAACTGTTTATGAGAGAACACACTTTATGATTTACTTTAAACTCTCAGGAGATGTGAGTGACACAACCAGCCTGGAATAGTACTTTTATTAGCTGGTCTATCAATAAAATCTTAAAACATATAAGACAATATAAAATATGCGCAAGGAAAT
The DNA here is from genome assembly GCF_027358585.1 of Pangasianodon hypophthalmus. Lineage (NCBI taxonomy): Eukaryota > Metazoa > Chordata > Actinopteri > Siluriformes > Pangasiidae > Pangasianodon > Pangasianodon hypophthalmus. The sequence goes on along the minus strand of NC_069730.1, from coordinate 19,298,619 downwards.
GCATTGTACACAATACTGGCACTTTAATACTTTGAAAACTACTGGCCCAAATTTCTACAAATCAAAATGCTTGGAAGATGTGCACAGTTTACACAATTATTACAGCCTGAGGGAGATCGGGTGTTTCCGGAAAATTCACGGAAAATGCCGAAGCTGCGCAGGGAATAGGCTACAGCTCTTTTCTTTTGCTCTATTATTCCTCAACACACACACACACACACACACACTCATAAAGGCAGTAAGGTTCAGGCTCATAAACTAACTTGAGAAACCAAAACAGGGCGACAGGCGCGCGCACAAAACGCGCACAGTTTTTACAGAAATACAACATTACACAATCCGGATTCTTTCTGCTACACTTTATCCTTCCATTAATCCGAAATGCACGTCATTCAGCACAGGATACAGCCCTGAAAGTAACTTATCAGAGGAAATGGGATTTCATGTTAAATACCACAGACAGAATTTCCCATGCATGTGCCAAAGTGCAGCCTAGAGACGAGTTAATGTTTGCAAACTCCATGCAGCAGAAGGATATGATTATTACACTCTGCTGGATATAGTGTGTTTTTCCCCTCAGCACTGAACAACAATGCACTTTATCAATGCAATCTCAAAGCTATCACGACCTCCAGTCCACTTTACTGCACAAACACTAAAGCAAGCATTAAAAAAAATCAAATACACATATTTAAAACTATAAATATATATACACACATCTCCTTACCTTGATTAGCTTGCAGAAAGAGAGAGAGGGAGAGAACCTATGCAGAGCGGTTTGGGCTGTACTCGGTGGAGTTTCCTGTCCAAACTGACACACACACACAGTTCTGCACAGACTATAAGCACTAATACACTCCTGACATGGAGGCGTGTATGAGGCTGGAAGAAGTGCTGATGAGCAAACCAGCTTTACAAACCAAAAATGCATGAGCAAATATGCCTTTAGAGTGCATGTGCAAAAGAAAAAAGAAAAAAAAAGCACTTGGATTGGATTTGCATTGGACAGGCTGTGTGTATTATTCATGAGGCAGTGCGTGCACAAATATAAAGCCACATCTAAAGCAAATATTTGGGCAGTAAAGCATAATTAATGCTGCTCCATGCACAGTGACAACATCACTCATTCCACAGAGCCCCATGTAATCCAACTGCATAGTGCTGGTTCTACAGTTCAGCAAACATAACTAAAAATAAAAAAAGGTCTGCTTTTTTAAACATTTTCACCAGGGCTACAAAGCTAATGTAGCTAGCAATGGAAGTCTAATCACCCAAAATCCTTCCTGTAAATACAGAATCATACTTTCCTGAAACTCTTTGGTCAGAAGGCGTTGATTAATTTTCTATAACAGCAGCTCTGACAGGTTTATATTAACGCTCTCTTTTTAATACTTTCTTCACATGGACTTGTACAGCAGACGCTCCACATAAACAGCTTGTTGATATGATGAAGTTTTTTTTAACGTAAAGAGACTTTTATTTAACATTTAATGGAAGGAGTCTCCAGTGTCAGTGCTTTGTAATGCTGTAAAGGTTTTCCGACATCTTCAGGACAGAGGAGTTTTGTGGTTTTTCGGTAACACGACAAGCTGTGGGGTTTTTTTTATTAACTTGAAGAGAGAAAGAAAGAGATGCTGGAGAGGGAACGACTGTTTATAGCTGCTATAACGTCAGAACTAGAACTTGTTTCATGGATGTTCCACAACATTACATGCAACTATAAATGGATAAAATGTATGATGTGTCCTTCTTTATGTACTAAAAATTGTAATTTCCCACTTTTACTCTTTAAATACTAAGCTGATAAGGAACTATGGTGTATTTTCATACACACGACATGACGTCGCAAACGTCAACCACCAGTTGTGTGTTGGCATAACTGAAAATCGTGTACATTTTTATTCACTGACTTGCTCCTTCAAATGACTCTCTCTGCGACACTTGAGGTCATTTGTTAAATCAAGAACAGTGCTGGTTCGGGTAACACTCAGGGTCTGTGCAGGACCCATTTCTGAACACTGTGCGTGGAAATTTGGCATGGAAATGAACACCAAATCCAGTGAGACAAGAACACTAGCTAGATTTATGGTTCTCATAAGACAGGCATGAAGACAGTCTTGTTAGCAACTGTAAAACACATTTCCATCTTCTCCTGGCAGAAGAACATTAAAAACAGGTTTTAACCAAAGGCACACCCAGAACTCAAACCTCTCAACCTCCTGTCTGTCCTCTGCTTCACAACAAAGAAGCAGATGCTGATTTGTTTAGATGCCCGATTATTAAAAGCAGCCATGTATAGTGGCTTTCTGCTTCCTTTGTTTTGTTCCACCATCATGTGTTTGCAATAATCCTGCCGGAACGAAGGAGCGCTTAAAGTGGCATCAGATGACGGCTGGTGGAAAGCATTCCAATGAAGAACTCTCAGATTCACACACTTATCATGTGCAGCACTGTGTTGTTCAGAGCTGTGTGTGTTTACAGAAAAACAAGTGTTTAGAAGAAGGAAGTGCAGCAGAGTGTTTCAATAACAATGAGATATAAAAACTATAATGAAAAAAAGAGAATATGATTTGGAAATGAAATGATTTCCAATGTGCTGTTACAGGTAAACAATGAAACGCAGCTCGTCATGTAACAGAGACAGCGCAAATGCGTGAACTCCTCTGTCCTGAAGATGCTGGAAAACTTCAACTTACAGCTTTACCTCTGACTGTTACAAAGTGCTGACACTGGAGACTCCTTCCATAAACGTTAAATAAATGTCTCTTTACAGAAAACTTCACAACATCAACAATTACATGTGCTTTATACACACTGTTTATTATTAGTCCTATTTTTAGATTATCTGGAGCATCCACAGTACAGGTTTCTAGCTAAATAATTTAAAAAATATATTTAAAAAACTGCCATTCAACCAGAGTACATTCATCAGTAACACTAAAACTTCTAACCTGTGTATCAGTGCTCCAGGGTTCAGGGTTTGATCCCTGCCAAACATGCCTTAGATCGTTGTAAAGGAGTAAAGGGGGAAATTGTCAGCTTTGGCTAAATTATTCCTTCAGCTGATGTCTAGAGCCCATTTCACATAGAGAAGGTGGCTTCATTTTAGCCTGGTGGCCACATAAAAATATGCCTGTGCTGGAAAGTCCCATATGAACCTGTTAGATAGTTAGCCATGTTAATTTAGAATAACCTGTTGGTTTGACATGAAAGACTCTCAATCAGCCCACCCCAGCATGGTGTGTTATCACACACAGTATTAATAGCTCTCTATGTACACTCCAGATGACTAGCAAACATCTGCGTCACAGCATGCATCAGAGCACAGCCACAATTTGATTATGACTTTGGAGTGCTTCATCCACACATTCCACCCACTCAACTGACAATTAACACACACACACACACACACACACACACACACACACACACACACACACACACTGAGAGGCAGCGGGTCTCGCTGACTGTGCAGCCCAGAATCAAGCTCGGATTAGCAAGCCTCCGAGTGCACTAACTTCCTTAAATAAGCGAGAGGACGTGTTTAGGCCACACTGAGACCCGTCGTCACACGTGTGATGTGACACAGACTCAGTCTCACACTCTCCCAGAAACACTGAAGAGATTGTTTGTTGTCCCCCAGAGAAATTTAACAGTAGATAAACTTGATCAGCAGGTTAGCATGGAGACACCGCTTCAGGCTTTCAAAGTTAAAACAAAAAGGTAAAAGATCTACTAAGATGACTGTAATAAAGAGAAAAGAAAAAGGGAAGCGTTAGATTGTATCGACTGATACAGAGGGACAGGAAATGCTGGCTTCATCTAGTGTGAAATGAATAAAAAAAAAACAGCAGCAGCAGGCCTGCAGAGCGAGGTCAGCATGATGAGGTCATTACTATACAGCAGGGGTGCCAAGACTTAGTGAATAGAGGTGTGACCTCTGTCTCTATTCTTATTAGTCCCAGTAAAAAAGGTGTGGCCTCTGTCTCTATTCTTATTAGTCCCAGTAAAGGAGGTGTGGCCTCTGTCTCTATTCTTATTAGTCCCAGTAAAGGAGGTGTGGCCTCTGTCTCTATTCTTATTAGTCCCAGTAAAAAAGGTGTGGCCTCTGTCTCTATTCTTATTAGTCCCAGTAAAGGAGGTGTGGCCTCTGTCTCTATTCCTGTCAGTCCCAGTGAAGGAGGTGTGACCTCTGTCTCTATTCTTATTAGTCCCAGTAAAAAAGGTGTGGCCTCTGTCTCTATTCTTATTAGTCCCAGTAAAAAAGGTGTGGCCTCTGTCTCTATTCCTGTCAGTCCCAGTGAAGGAAGTGTGGCCTCTGTCTCTATTCTTATTAGTCCCAGTAAAGGAGGTGTGGCCTCTGTCTCTATTCCTGTCAGTCCCAGTGAAGGAGGTGTGGCCCTTGCCTCTGTTTCTGACAGTTTCAGTGAAGAAGGCTTGGCCTCTGTGCTGGAAAATACATTACATCATTTTGAAAGTTATCATATCATATCATATCATATCAGAAATCACATCATATATTGAATCACTGTTCACCTTTAGTCATACGTTACATACACATCCCTATTCACAACTAAAAAAATAGTAGCAATCTAACACATCTGTTAGTGTAATGTACATGACAAAGGTGTAGAGCTTGATACAGTGCTGCAGTTCTCTCTTCTGTCTAGAGCACCTCACTATACAGCAAAGAGTTGCCATGACTCCGGTCAGTGCAGCTCTGACCACACATCAGTAAAAGAACGAGGCCCTGCAGCAGCATCTCTGCAGATAAGAGCATCAGCTTCCATGTATATCAACCCACAAGGAAACAGAGGTGTAGATTGTGTCCACGGCTGAAAGGTGATAACGTTGCCGGGCTCACCAGGCGCTCCACACAGGATTCGCAGATAAGATTCAAGGCTTGTCGATTTGAATTGCAAAACTGCGTTCTCGCACGAGACAAAGATAACATTCAAATCCATTTTTCACCTAAACAGCATTACAGTGAGCTGAAGGTCATCAAAGCGCATAAATGGGGTCTAAAATCAGGGTTCTGCAGTTGTTCTGAATTGGCGTGCCAGCTTAAAAAAGCCACTTCCTCTCAAAGAGCACGTCAGCCCGACCACAAAACCATCTGGCACACGAACGTGTTTTACCTGGGGACGTGTTCATAAACAAGCTTATAATGAGTTTTAATAATCAAACAACCTGGAGGTGTGAGAGAACATGAAAAAGCCTTTCCATTGGTTTCAACAGCGCCGGTTTATATTTAACGCCAGAATTGTTCCACTGTAGGGAAAGAAAATTAGGCTCAAAATTCTTCTAAGAAATAAAACTGTTGCGTGAGCTTAACTCCTTGACAATCAGGACAGCCTTTACTCACATCCTCTTGTCACACATGAAAATAGACAGCCGCACAAAAGCAGAAGTCTGCAGCGGGCTACTTTCATGATCGCATATGTGACAATCAGCTAGACATCGAGATGAGAAAATTTAACTTCATTAATTTATTGGTGTTTGTATGTGGCCTATTAAGGAGCATTAATTAATCAATTAATTAATAATTGACCTCGAGTATAAATCCATTTTAAATATACAAGGGTATAATTTCAATATGATATACAATGTTTTAAATTTCTGGGCTCTGAAGCTGAAAGTTCGGGAATGAAAAACTGTATTAGCACTTCTGATGAATAAAGCATACATAAGAGCTTATAATCTCTGGAATAAGATGGTATTTCACGCACTAGCTCTGTTATAGTAAAATGAACACAATATAATTATATTCTATTCACATTTAAAAGATTAAAACAAAACGTATTTTACTTATGACCTGCCATAATGCTCTTATGATGAGTTATATGCTTTTATAAACATTTGAGGAACTGAGGTGCATGTCATAATGCATTATATTTCAAGGCTTAGATACTACACCAGATTATGTTGTTATAGCACATTACAACCCCACTACACTGTTCTCATGACATTATGAATGCTTATGAGCATTTATGAACAGATATTATAATACAATAAAGACTGGAGTTGAGTATTTGAGAAAGTAAATTAGATGTTATAATCCATTACAACTAGATATGATGTTTTAGATACTATGTGCATTATGTAACCTGACATTTTGACATTATGATAATGCATGATAATGTATGTATGCTGATATTAAGAATGCTTTCTGAACATTTATACAGACCAGATGTTTGTTATAAAGCATTACAACATATGAACAGTGTTGTTATGAACAGATATTATAATATAATAAAGAGTATTTCCACCAAGTATTTTAGATACTACTTGAGGTTTAGGCACTATGCTAGATAATGTTGCTATAACGCATTACAACACTAGTGCACTGTTCCTATGAACAGACATAACAACACATTATATAACGAGCATTTATACAGCCTACTCTCTGACATTGGAGTGTGTTTAAACATGACTCAGAGCACGTAGAGGAACGCTGACTCACATGCCAAAAAAACCCAACAAAAAACCTCATAATTACACTCTCAGATTGCAGGAAGTCCAGTGCAGGATGTATATCTGCATGCAGGAGCTTTAATACATCACTGAATAACTGCAAAGAGTGTTATTCTAGTTTATTTTTAATTCCTGTAATAAAATGACAGTAAATGGAATAAAATGGAATAAAATGACACATTACATTTTTTTGATGCTCTTAATTCTCCATCCAGTGAGTTTATATAAGAAAATCCTATCCTTCAGGATCTAGACTCTTATCAACATTTACCACAAATTGTTATTTTTATTCCTGTTCTTGGTAAAATGATAAGCATCAGTGGGGATTAAGGGTGAAGTGCCGTCTGCCTGCGCTGATGCTAGCGTGAAGGTAATCTGATCTGTACAGCAAGAACAGATCCATAAACTGCACTAAAGCTAGCGTTGTATTTCAAACCAAAAAAAGATGTTTCGACGCACAAAGACGCCTTTTGAGGGAGAACGTATTAAAGCAAGCTTTAAACAGAATGGCTAACCACGTTTGGTCTTTTGGTGTGAATATTACACGCTCGTTTGCGTCACTCAAAGGAGCGGTTGTTTGATTTCCAAGTCCTTTGTTTGCTTGGTTGCCAGCTTTCACTACCGCTACTGGTGCTCTTTATTGCGCTATAAACCCGGCCCAAAACGAGCTAACTGCACGTAATGGTTAGAAGTAACATCATACATGATTAAAAGCACTGAAAAATGAACTGTGTAGGAGTGACCAACTAGATAAAGATAGCACTAAAGATGCAGCTGGAGTTAATCTTAGCTATCTAGCATAGTTTCTGAGAGGTTCCTTCCACAGCTAAATGTTTCTTGGAAGTTATTGTTGGAACAAGGATTATGCTTTTATCCAGAGTGACTTATTGAAGTACTTCTGTGGTCTACTTAGAAAATATCTCCTTATGCTAATGGAAGTTAGCTGGAGTGTAAAGATACCAACAAAGGAATGGACTACCAGAAACAGAAGCTGGTCCAGAAACGCATGAAGCACCGGGGAAAGTTCGTAACACCAATTTGTTGCCATTACAGAATGTTCACGTTTCAAGTGGTAAGTAATGGAAAAAGATAACACTTTGGGGCATGGGGTTTTAGGAAAGTACTCAACAACAGAGTCATGTGATGCGGCCTGGTGCTTACTTTTACCGCTTTGAAGTTGATTTGTTTCCTGTAACAGAACATCCTGTGGTATAAAATCTGCTAAAATTGAACAGTATATGAAACAAATAAACATCAAAAAGAAAACATTCATAAATCAAAAAATAGATTCATTTATTGCAGACAAGTATAAAAAAGAGCTTTAAAAAAGTCAAAAAAAGTTAAAAAAGCCACACAGACTCACATTAGTATATAAAAACATTCAAACTTCAAGTGACCAGGATTGTTTTTAATGTATTTTTAAAGTCCTACGAGAGGAAAGCAGAGCATCTGATGGACAGAACATACAACCAGACTTCTGCAGAAATGCACCAAACTCTGGAAAGATCTAAGGATCGTCTTCGAAGTGTCGTTTCCTGTTATGATACGTCCCCTTTAAAGCCGTCTTCACTGTGGTCCTTTTAAAAGAAAAACGAAAGAACGTCAACTCGTTTAAACATCTTAAGAATCCATTAATGAATGATTGCAAAGCTGTTGAGAAACATCTGCATTAAGAGATCCCTTCTTTCCTGTTCTAGCCTGCCTCTGAGTGTGTACTTGCCTGGATGTGTGTGTCGGAGTGCTGCTCCTGCAGGGCCAGAGTCTGATTAACGAACCTCAGCATGCCTGACAGAGAGTCCATTTCCGGTTCCTCAGGTTCCTCTGCATCCAGCATGTAGGTGAGTGGGTTGAAGGTCATGTCTGAGCTGGAGGAGAGCTCTGTGTGGCTCAGGCCCTGCCAGCCGCTGCATGGAGAACTCGGAGGCTTCAGTGCCGCCTTCACGCTGGCCTTCAGACTCTCCGAGAGCTCCAGAGACATATCTGAGGAGGCTTCCCTCCATGAGGTAGAGGAGATGCTGGAGCGAGCGAGGGGGTTGCTGAGGGAAGGGGGAAAACTAAGCAGCGGGTCTTTGAGAGGAGGAGAGAGGGGAGAAAAAGTGCTAGACTCATGATGGAGCGTGGAGCTGCGGAGCTCGGAGGCTCTCTCAAGGCTGGAGATCTTCGCTTGGAGACGTGCGATCTCCGATTCCTGGAATGGAGGGGAGAGTTTTGTAATTAGACAACGTTCTGCACATATTACACCAAATAAAACTGGATGAATCTAGCTTGACTAAACCAGGTGTGTGTTTTAAATGAACCCCTGGTGGCTTAAGCTAACAACTTCATGTATTTCAACAGACAAAATGAATAAACAATTAAACAGTCATGGACTTTCAAACCTAATTATGAATTTAAGGAAGTCTTAGAGTTTTCCTAGAGAATTATTATTATTATTTAAATTTTTTTGAAGTGTACACCTCAGGACATACGACTCGAATGATTTTGAGTCTTTCCTGCTCTAACACACCCACATCATCTCACGCTTCTAGCTTCATCAGAAAGGAATGGAGAGCTCCTGTGTTCTCAGAGCAGCAGTAAGGGTGTCAGTTGTTGAGGGAATGAGGGAGTGTGTAGTAAACAGCAAGGAGGGGAAAATGTGTTTTGTCGTCCGTTTTTGTTTTTGGTGTGGCCTCAACTGTAGACAGCAACGACAAAATAATAATAATTAAATGTCTAATGGAAGCATTTATTAATTTTTTAACTTGAATTTGCTTCTCTAAAAATATAGTTAGCCAGAAGGTACTGTACGAAATCGTTCTAAATGCTGTGTTTACTTGAAAGCAAACAAGCGGCACTGACAGGAAAGATGGAACTTGCTAAGCTTGATCACTGAGTGAATAGCGAAAAAGCATCGGTAGATAATTTTCTTGCATGGTCTACACTACATTTTTTAATCTGTCTTAAATAAAATTCACAGTGCAGACTACAGACTAGAGTTTATCTTCACTACTCGGTCAGTAAAAACAGTCTTGACAAGCTACTCGATTTAAAAGTTTTGGAAATAAAATCACTTTGCCATGCTCTTAAGGATTTGCAAGCCTTTGTAGACAGACACACAAGTCAGGAATCTGGAAGCTGTTAATTAGCTGATTAATTAGTGCAGGAAAAACAACAAAGCACACAAAACCGAGTTTGTGAACCTACTCAAGTCCATCATCAACTGGCGGTTTCTGAACACTGCACGGCAATTGGCTGGAGACTTCAGATTGGTGGACTGCTTTCAAGTCTGCAGTGATATTTAAGGGTTTAATGCTGTATTCAACTAAAACTCTTAACTTCGATTTCCGATCTTTAATTAGGAAAACCCAAAGAAAATGGGTGGAATTCCAAATCAGAAAGTCAGGAAAGGGTCCTCAACCCTGAGTTCAGTATGGGACATCATATCAGCATGGCTGCTCACATGGTCAACTGTAAATAAAGCACTTCTCTACTTTAAAATGTGATTATGGCTGTATTTGCTTTGGATCAAATAGGGTTTTTCTCCACTTGAACATGTGGCCAAAAAAAAAATTACGCAATTTTGCGGAACTTCCCACTTTAGAACGTAGCATAAACCCCAAACAACAACAATGCTGACACCACATTATTAGTGTCACTGTTGTGCTGAAAATGAACCACCAGGCAAATAAACATCTGCTTAGTGTTGCTCCTGTGGTGGTTCCTTCGCTTTGATGGATGGGGTAAAAGGGGGCTACAGAAAGAAGTCCAGCACAAGAAATGCACCTAGACTTCTGCAGAACAGTACCGTTCTCCAGAGTAATAGGTGCAAATCAGGATCATCTTCAAAAGACCTATCCTGTTTCTATTCTCCTTTAACACTATAATTTCTTGATTGCTGGGCTTGCTTTCAGTAACAGGGTGAGGTCCTTGGCAATCCGGCAGAGCCTTGTGGTAAGATACACTGCTCCACCTAACCTAATCAAGAGGTGCCAGTTGAGGCAGTTCAGGCACCTTACAAAGATGCCTCCTGGTCAGTTCCTGCTAGAGCTGTATCAGGAACGCCCACTAGTTGGAAACCCTGAAGGAGACATTGGTATGGGTATGTCCACCCAGGAGGAGAGGGAATCTGTGGCCGGGGATAGAGAAGCCTGGGCAGACCTTCTCCGCCTGTTGCCACGGCAACCCTCGGGAAACATGAAAGGAAAATAAACGAATGAAAGAAAAGATCCTTTTGAGAAGCAAAATAGAACATACAGACAATAAATTGGCCATAAAGAGGTGGACTTGTGCGACCCAAATTAACTAATATGCATGATCTTCACGCTCTACAGCCACATGTGTTCAGTCTTTAACCTCGTAACTTGGTGGAAGCCAACAGATGACTCACTTCAACAAATGAACACAAAGCTTCATTTGTGTCTTGGAACTTGCTATTTAAAGCCCATGAAGACTCCTCACAGGGGAAAAAAAAAGTCTTGAAATGCTTTACAGCATTCTCATGAAACAAAACTCTTTCACATTCCTGTGTCAGAGCCACAAAACAAGCGACTCACTTAATTGGTTACAGCATGGCACGACCCTAGAACACCGAGTAGAACAGGCTCCGAGGGTGTAACCTTGAGATGTCTTGAACAATGAGCTTTATTGCCTTTAAAATATCTGCAGGTGTGTGAAAATGTGATGAGAAAATATGTGTTAACGCCTCATGGGCACATCCAATGATTACAGGTAAACAGAACGGGAACTCCCTTGCTTGGAGCGTCAATATTAGAAGAAAAAAATGTCTGAAGGAGAAGGGAGTGGCCAGATAATCACCCGATTCTTCCCAAGGTTAAGTAGAGACAAGAGGAAAGAAAGCTTGATTAAGATGCTGAGGTTTTTCTTCACCTGGCCTGGTTGCTGCGATATGTAAGGAATAAAACACTCTGTACAAGAAAATAATCAACAACGACCTGGTGTGTGTGTTAGCGAGTTACTGTTACCACTATTACCGTTTTCCTATATTGATGCACGGTGTTTAAATACCCGGCTGCCAGATATTTCGCATGAGTGATTAAAGCAAGATTAAAAGCCCACTTCAGCCTACACTCTCGACTCATCCATTACGATGTGGATGACTGAAAATCTCATGTTTGTACAAGTATGAAAACAAATACCCCTGAATCAACTCTGAGGCAACTCACTCGTTACAAAATGGTGAGCATTACAAAATTTGGCCCAGACTTGGTATATTTATGCAATTTTTGATGTAGAATCAGAATCTACAAATGCAGCATATCTGTAATGATAAATGCCCCGCCTTCCCAAAATTTAGGAGACATTTAGCTTCATTTCATCTTTCAAATGAGTGTAAATTGTGTGTTAAGCCCCATTACAAACAGATTACAAAATCAACAATCTATAATTTTTGTACGTTTTACCAAAATATATAGATTTCACTTTCATAGCATGTATACTTTGCAAGTTTTTAACAGAAAAGTGTTTTTAAAAAGTGGGCGTGGCACATCACAAAGCACATCTAGGCCAAATTTTAAAATGGCTGCCATTTGGCAACACATGAGGGCTGACTCAAAAAAAAAAATCTTTTTTTTTTTTTTCCTTTTTTTCTTTCCCCCATACTTACACTAACAGATGTGTGGTTCCAGCCCCTGGTTGATTTGATGTATAATATAATATTTTGCAAAGTTTTTCGTCCTGACCTTAATGAGCAGCGTTTCGTTGGCGTGCTGTAAGAGCTGCCGAGTGCAGTGGAGCTGTGTGTGGAGTTCGGCGGCGTTGGCTCTGGCTTCCTCCATCTGCTCCTGAGAGCTACGGAGGCTGATGGAGATCTGATCGGACACCTTCAGGAGCTGCCCACGTGTCTGCTGAAGAGCTGACACCTTTCGGGTTTAAAAGATAGATAGATAGATAGATAGATAGATACGTTAACAGTGGACAACCGGATTTCTGTTATTCTGTTATAATTTCATCTATTAACATGTAACTGTTAATGGATAAAATGTTATGATGTGGTTTAGGATAACATGCAGTTATAGGAAAATAATCAGCTTCAGGATGGTAACAGTAACTCTGTTTCATGATAAATAATGATTATTTTTCTACTACAGCATGACATGGAGTGTTTTTATTCCTTACATTCGGACTTATTCTGCTCGGTTTATTTCAATTGTTTAAGCACAAATGGAGCTGAATGATGGTTTGATGGGGACTTGAGAGAAGAGTGTGATTATTTAGTCATGCAGTTTGCACAATGCTACAGTGGTAGCTATATAACTATATAAGTTTTCCATTATTTGCTAGCCACATTAGCCACGTAGCTCCAGTGCAAAACTAAACACGTCACTGAACACTTGGCTGATTGGCTACAAAATACCGCGAACTCATTTTTGGCCAAACCATTAGTTTATTTTTGGTTTCCTCCGAGAGAACATGGTTGTGTGCACTGCTATAGCTCTGTGTGTGTGTGTGTGTGTGTGTGTGTATATACCTCTCTGTTGTGCTCTTCTCTTTGCTGCTCCAGTTCTTGCTGTAGTTCAGTGACTGTGGCCTGCAGCTGAGCCTCACCCTGCAGCCGTCGCTTCTCAACCACACGGAGCTGCTCCTGCAGCTGCTGTACGTCAGTCTCCTACACACACGCACGCACAAGCACACACACACGCACGCACACACACGCACACAAGTAATTTGGATGACTAATGCACTGCCCATAGAGCAAGAAAGCCATAAAACCTAACTCAGACCCTACTGTTCTTTCTAATTTTCACCCTATCTCTAACTTACCATTCATTTCCAAAATACTGGAAAGTGTTGCTGCCTCCCAGCTACAATCTTTCCTTGCTCAAAATAATTTCTTTGACCCCTTTAAAGCTGGCTTTCGTCCACTCCATAGTACTGAAACCTCCCTCGTAAGGGCTGTCAATGACCTACTACTCTCTGGTGACTCTGGTTCTCTCTCTGTTTTTCTATTACTTGATCGTAATTCTGCTTTCGATGCTGTCTGTCACGACGTACTTCTCTGCTGCCTCTCGGATCTTGGTGCCACAGGTGTTGCGCTTTCCTGGTTTTCTATATACCTCACAGATAGACAGTTTTACATTTCAATGCAGGTTTGTCAGTTGCTTACGGTGTCCCTCAGGGATCGGTCATTGGACCTTTACTATTCATTACACACACACACACACACACACACACACACACACACACACTCATATATATACATACACACACATACACACACACACACAGCCTTTGGGTCAACTTATTCTCCACCATGGTTTCAGTTACCACCGTTATGCCGAAGAGATTCAGATTTGTACAGCTTGTAGATCTGCTTCCACTCTCTAGACCGGTCCACTATCAGCATGAGTAAATGAAATAAAAAGATGGCTTAACTCCAACTTCCTAAAACTGAATATGGATAAAACTAAAATCATTATTACTAGAACACCAACGCTTACTAAGAATATCCTTTGTTACTTTAGCTGAGACATTGATTGCACTCTCATTAAACCATCCAGTACTGTAAGAAATTTAGGAATCATCTCTGATCACTCCTTCACTTTAGAAGCTCATATTAACTCCATCCCTAAAATTGCATTTTTTCACCTTCATTAGTCTCAAAGACGCTGAAACACTGTTTCATGCATTTCTATCCTCACGTCTTATTGCAATGCCCTCGTCATTAGTTTACCTGCTAGCTCTATTGCTAGGTTACAATATACTCAAAACTCTGCTGCTAGAATTCTTACACATGTCAAGCGCTCAGCTCACGTTACTCCAATTCTCTCTGATCTTCACTGGTTGCCGGTTTCATTTCGCATCAAATATAAAATAATCCTTTGAATCTTAGCAGCATCACTTCTGTCTCTGAGTTTAAATCTCAACTTAAAACTTATTTTTCTCAGTGTTATTTGTCTTCCTGTGTTGCTATGTATTCGCCCTCAACGACTGTGCTATTAGATATGTTCTGTTTTTCCATTTCCATGTGTTTGTCTATGACTGTTCATTGTTTATGTATTATTGCATCACTTTTGTAAAACGTCCTTGAGCTCTGGAAAGGAGCTATATAAATTAAATATATTATTATTATTATTATTATTATTATTATTAATGTTAACATACAACCTGGTTTCTAAGTAGCATAAAACAAGAGAAAGTGTAAAGAGAGATAAAAGATAAATCATAATGTGAGACAAAAAGAAAGCATAAGTCATAAAAGGAGACAGAGTGAAAAGAGAGAAAAAAAGAAAGTGTAAAGAGAGAAAAAGAGAAAGCAAAGAGAGACAAGGAAAAAACGTGAAGAGAGAAAGTTTACCAAGAGACAAACAGAAAGCATAAACAGGGATAAAGAGAAAGCATGAGCAGAGACAAAAAGAAAGTGAAAAAAGAAAAAGGGAAAGCATAAAGAGAATCGAAAAGAAAGCATAAAGAGTGACAAAGAGAAAGTGTAAGTAAGAGACAAAGAGAAAGTGTAAGTGAGAGAGAGTAAAGAGAGGAAAAGAGAAAGAATAAAACAGACGCAAAGAGAAATCTTGAAGAGGGACAAAACAAAAGCGTAGAGACAAAGAGTCTAAAAAGAGAGTAAGAAAGAAAAAGTGTACAGAGAACAGAAACGGAGCACAGAGAAAGAAAGTGTGTGACAGAGACAGATGCTGCATGTACACCCCGTAAAGAACTTTCTCAGAACCTCATCAACTTGCTTGCAGGTGAGGAACCAAAGCTGATTTTAGTTCCTGTGCCACACTACTGTTATCTGCAATTATACTACTGTTATCTGCAATTATACTACTGTTATCTGCAATTATTTGCAAGTACTTGCACTTTACTGCATTATCTGTCATTATTACTGTTATTTCTATCAGACTGTTATTTGCACATCTGCATTTTTATCCACTGTACGTATCCACTGCATCATACTGCATGCATCATGCTGCTTACCTCCACCTGTATACTGTTTATCTCAACTAACTGCACCGTAGTTCTTTTTTATTCCATTTAACTTAATTGCCATTTGCATTACTGGTATGCATCATCCTGTTTACCTTTACCTGTAAACTGTACACTGTTAACTTATTACTCTGTCAGTGACAATAAAGTTGAACCGAACCTAACCTGACAGTTATAGGAACATTTTTAGTTCCTGCTCCAAGGACGGTGAAAGGAACAAGTGCCATCAAAAACAAATATGAAGTTACAGGATAAGAGCTTGTGGCTTTACTTCATGTGTCAGTTCTAATGTTTGTGTTACACACAGTTACTCATTAAATATAACACCGGCCAAAGGTGTAGAGCGAGGTGCGTGTAGAGGACACACACACATCCACACCCACACACCCAAACACCCACACCCACACCCACACACCCAAACACCCACACCCAAACACCCACACCCAAACACCCACACCCAAACACACACACCCAGGTTGTGACAATGTAATGGTATAATGGTTAGTCATAGTGTATGCCTACTGACTTTGTGCTACTGAACTGTACTTGTGCTACATTTACAGAGTATGCAGACACTTTTGTACAAAGATTTTGAAATAAATTTTCATCACTAGCTTTAAAATGGTCAATGTTTATCGTTAGATTTTTTTTTACTAGGACATCATACCGTGAAACCTACAGGCAAAAGTGAAGCATCACTGAATTGGTCACATTATCCACAATACAGTTACTGTCAGTCCTAGGGAAGGAGGCGTGGCCTCTGTGCCTGTCAGTGCTAGTGAAGGAGGCGTGGCCTCTCACTCCCTGATGTCACACACCCCTTCCCTGTGTGTATGAATGTATAACAGTTTATGAAAGTGTGTAAGCTTGTACCTTCTGTCTCTCCTGCTGTGTGACGTCGTCCAGCTGCCTGCTCAGAGCATCACAGCGAGTGTGTGCATCCTGCAGATCCTGTGCACTCTTCTGGAGCTGCTCGCGACACACACGTAGCTGCTGACCAAGCTCCAACGCACTCTGATTCACACCCACACACACACAGACACACACACAGACACACACACAGACACACACACAGACACACACAGACACACACAGACACACACACAGACACACACACAGACACACACACAGACACACACTCAGGGGTTAGAAGTGCAATCCTCTGTAAACAGTTACAGCTGTAATTAGAGCTGTACAGGTAATAATCCAAAGAATAAAATTAGTGGCGAGCTTTACAGGCTATACGATAACGTAAATATTGTAACCCTAATATCCCACACTGAGCAAAGTGTTATGGCTTAAAACGGGGGCGTATTTCTTATGCCTTTTATCCAATCACAAAAAATATGACCGCAGGTACAAATACATGCCACATCGGAGCATACTACACACACATCTAAATTCTGCCTCCTTACAGAAACACAGACACACGTGTGAAAGCAAAAGAATAACGATATATCGTCTATATATCTTTGCAATATACTTCCATAACGATAAACACTTCTGCTGCTAACATTCATAATATATACACAGTACTGTGCAAAAGTCTTGGCACCCTATTTGTTTTAGTACAAACTTTGTTATAGATTTTTATTTTCTGACTTCTACATTATTGATTCAGTACAAAAACATTTTAGATTCCAAACATTAGTTTTCCAGCACAAATATAAAAAAGTTATAGCAAACTGTTTGTATGTCAGTAAAGAAAGCAGCAGATTCCATAAGAGACACTTTTCAGATAAAAACAGAATGAAGGCTGCTGGGTTTCGCTGCAGAAATAAGAAGCGAGTCGACAGTCGAAGTCTCCAGAAGAACTGTGGCTGCTTCTGCAAGATGCTCAGTAACACTTCCAGCTCATTTCCTTATAAAACTGCACACACTGCACCTCAGATACTGCTTTATTTATTTAAAGCAAAGGATCGTCACAACAAATATTGAGTTTGTTTCATTTATTACTGTTTAATGCTCTTTATAGTATTTTTATTAAGGTAGAAACATTAAATTTCATTATTTTTGAAGGCATCTTTGCTTTACGGCATTTCTTTGCATGTGCCTAAGACTTTTGCACAGTACTGTATATATAAAGTAAGGAATAAAACGCCATCATCAGGGCGGTTATTTCACACCCCTGAGCGTTTTATTTCTCTTACACTACAGCAATTTGCCAACAGCTACAATTTAGTAAAGAATGATACGATGCACATTTTATCCAGGTACATATACATTTAATGTTGTTGAATGTCCACTGAACAAGTTAGTACATTATAGCAGCTGTTATTTCTCCCCAAGTTAATGAGACAAAAAAAACAAAAAAAAAAAACGCAGCTTGTCATGTTACCGAAAAACCTCAGAGTGTAAACTCCTCTGTCCGAAGATGTCGGAAAACTTACACCTTTACCTCTGACACTGGAGACTCCTTCCATAAATGTCAAATAAATAAACGTCTGCTTACAAAAAAAACCCTCACAATAGAAATGACTGTTTGTGTGTATCGTCTGCTGTTCGAGTCCCTGTGACTGAGCTGTTGCTATAGAAACGATAACGTATTAAACCGAGTGCATTAATATAACCCTGTGATTTGCAGTTGCACTACTGTCAGATCTGCTGTTATAGGAAATGAATCAATACCTCTCCTGTTGACTAATCAGAGTAAAGAAATCAATAGCTGTGTGTCTGTTACATATTTACAGAAAAATCTTCTGATGTGAAGAGCACGGTAGCTCCACTATCACTCTATATCTTCTGATGACATGACAGCTGTGTAGTTTTTGTTTTTCATGATGCTGTTTCTCACCTTTTCCAGATCCTCCTTCCCCTGGAGCTGGGATTTGACCAAGTCCAGCCTCTCAGTCAGAAACCCCACCTATATATGAAGCCACAGAGTCAGAGACGCCCCTTCTGTCCTCAGATAACCGCGCTATGTGGTTTGTTTGTTTTTCAACGTCATTTAAAGTATGTAAGGAGCTCTGTACCTGTTTATCTCTCTCTCTAAGCTTTCTCTCGGTCTTCTCCAGCACGTCCTGCAGATGTTCCACCTTCCTCTCCATCTCCAGCTTATGCTCCTTAATGACCACATCCAGCTGTCCGAGCTACAAGTGAAACAAACACAGAAATATGTTTTCACTGACATTTTATCAGTATATACTTTAAAGCATTGAAAACAGATAATGATCTCCAAATCGCTTCTCTTAAAGCCACCTGCTGGACAATGAGAAAAACTCAAAGCAGGCATTTTCATTAACCCTTTAAGAGCTGAATGGGACCCAGATGTAATATTTACCATGTTGTTACAGTAAAACAAGCTTTAGGGTTCAGAAAGACCAAGGAACATAACAGATTTTCAAATTCTAGCCTTAATTCAAGAAAAAAACATAACAACAGTTTAATTGCAATACGTTCTCCGTTGAGTGAGCGTGTGTTTAAGCCTGTTTAAAACTATTTTTCATTCCTCCTGCTCCACCATTCAGTGTTTAACAAACCCTGAAGAACATGAGGAAAAATGGGATCTTCCTACATTTTAATGCCCGTATGGAGTCCATTTATTTGTAAACATTTATTTAGTATTTTTTATGATATTTATGCAAATTGTACTTGTCACTGTCTTAATCTGTGAAATCCAATCCAGTGGCTTTAAATTAAGACTTCATGACCATGTGAATAACTGTGTAACTGCCTAAATAAGACAATCAGATGATCAGGGAGCAAGTAAACACAATCAACACACAATCCAGATGTTTGCGTGTGTTCCGTGTACCACCTTTTATATTTTTGTGTACTGAGGATTTTTCTAAACTGCCTAAATATTTTGTACAAAAATGTTACATACCACAGCTTTAATGCAAAGGAAGAGCGACTTTGCAGCATTTATTTTATTTTAGTTGTGATGTCTAAAGCACAATGCCCCGTGGATTCTGGCTCAGTTTAATGGCAACCAGCAAAATCCCCGGTCTGCTCCGTGTGTGTGTGTGTGTGTGTGTGTGTGTGTGTGTTACCAGCTCTGCTCTCTGCTGCAGTTCCCCCTGTCTCTCCTTCAGTGCAGTGTCCATGTCCAACACCTCATGATTCCTCTCCTCCAGCTCTCGCTGACTCTCCCTGTGAACACACACACACACACACACACACACACACACACACACACAGTATTAAACAGAAATCCATCACACTGAGCTGCTCCATTCTGAGCATCCCCTTGCTGCCCTGAGGCTTTCTTTATTCTCATTTACACCACCTACCTAAGTTTCATGCTAGTTTACATGTTTTTCTTTCATTCCTTCTTCTGTACCTCTTTTGAAATGTATGAAATTAAATAAACAAGCAAAAAAATAAAAGTTGTGCATTAGGATGTTGTGCGTTGCTATTACAGGATAGAACTGGACAGAAGTGTGGGTGGAGCTCCACAAACACACAATGTGCAAAAGATGTGGTGTTAAAGTCAGAGCGTGTGTGTGTGTGTGTGTGTGTGTGTGTGTGTGTGTGTGAGTGAGAGAGAGAGAGAGAGAGAGAGAGAGAGAGAGAAGGAGAAATACACATTGTTTATTTCTTGTAGATGATAAAGGAAAAAAAGGATATTTCAATTTATATCAAATATCTAAAATAGGGTCATATAATTACGTGGCATCTTTTAAACACGTTCAAGTTGCATTTATTTATTTATTTATTTAAACAAACGATAAACATGCCATAGACGAGTGCTGACGATCGTTTCTGCAACGCACTATAACTAACCACATGGTGTAATGATATATTAATTATTTCTCCCTCATAGCCCTTAGAGTAAATACAATTCTGCAACAATGCAGACCTGAAAATGTCAATGCATGACAAAAGACTAGAAATAGAGTGAACGAAATCAGAAATGGACTTTTCGTTTACTTTTCCTGATGTTGCTCTGCTTGTTTCTATGAGCCATGAGTAAGAAATATAATGAACAGGACACACTTTTCATTAGCGCTGGCAAAAAGCTTTGACTTCAGGGGGATGATGTGATTCTGTGTTTTCATGGGACACGGTGAGGATTTAGATTTTCTCTTCATATACATTCATGACTCAAAATGTGTATATGATGTAATCTAAAATAAAAATGGTCTACATTCATGTACTGTGTATGTAAAGAACATTACAGGTTGACATTACAGGTTTGAAGCACATTCTGAACAGCCATTTTGAAAGGGCAAGGTTACAAAATGGCCTCTTTCATGTCTACTAAGGAAATCTCCTGTGCTTGGTGTGATGTCATTACTTCAGTATGAGCTATAGGAGCTTGAGAAAGCTGAATCATGGAGGAAATCATTATGACTTCTTTTACTGATACAAATCCAGCATTTATTTCGGTCACATGTGAAGCATTTGTTTGAGTCCACACCCTGGCTGAAGTTTTTAGGCTTGGCTGAATTAAATATTGTGAGATCCTGCTCAAGTAAGTTCAGGCCAGTTTCCTCCTTTACAGTGATGCAGATGCACAAAGGCTAATCGAGAGTCACTAGCTCCTCCTTGTGGAGAATCTTCAGCTTGTTAATCACTAGTCAGTCACAACGCCGGGTCCGTGAGGTGGCTCGCATCAAATAAAAATAAAAAGCTGAGGGTTCACAGTTAATATTTTTTCATCATTATTAGCAAAGTCAAAAAATTTTAAGGAAAAATTAAAAAAATTCAGTACAACAAAACCTGATTTTTTTCCTCCTAAAGTCAAATTCTGTCATGTTTTATTATAACATCTTTATCCATAAGGCATGTTTTCCTAAGAGTAAGGGTTCTTTAAAATCACCTTAAACTTTTGTATTTAATGGGGAAAAAAATTATTATCTGTGAATTTACTTTGAGTAAAATGACCTTAAAGGTCACAGATTTATCAGAAAAATAAGGGAGGGGCATGAAGTGTTGAGGATGAAAATGTAGATGCTGCTGTATGTTTTCATGTATTACTTTTTTTATCTTAAAGCACCATATCAAGCAATTTATTATTCAGAAAAATATAGGCAGATTTGCATGTATTTGGATAAAACTCTTATTTTGTAAAAAATTAAAAAACTTCACAGACTTCACAATCATCTTATTAAAAGGAGAGTGAGAGACCTTGATGCTTGACCCAGTCGGAGCTGAAGCGCTAGCAGACACGCCCACACCTACACGCTCGCTCGGGTCAGTGAGGTCGCACCAGACGAGCCTTGCCGGCGTTCTCCTCAACCAATAGCGTAGTGGCTGGGGGGAGGAGCCTCACCTGAGCTCTGTGGTGAGCTGGTGGATGGTGGCCTGCCGCTGGTCGGCGGTGAGCTGAGTCCTCTGCAGCACGTCTCTCAGCTCCTCCAGGTGGCCGAGTGTGTCAGTCAGCTCGCCGCGCACCGTGTTTAACTGCTCCTCCAGCAAATGAGCCCGCTGCAGAGAGTTCCGCCTGTCCATCTCGCTCCGGTGGAGCTTCTCCTCCAGGTCCAGCACTGAGCAAAACACATCAGACGCAATCAGATTCTACAGCTCTGTGGAATAAGATAGTCACTACGTTACTGAGATTCATGTAGTGTACCCATTTCACTCTTCTTATCCAGCATGCCCCTGGTCTCCTGCAGCGTCTCCTCCATCTGACTGAGCTGTGAGGCTTTAGCGCTGCTGTCCCTCCTCAGCTGCAGCAGCTCCTTCTCCATGTCTGTAAGCTCCGCTCTGCATGCGTTCATCTCGGAGCTCAGCTTCCTGTAAAACACAGGTGCAAACGCAGAATTAATAAATGATGAATACTGTCTATCAAACCTTATCAGAATTGCTGTAGACAAGAATCTACAGCAAACCTTTTATTCCCGGCTAAACAAAACTCTTCTCTCTCTTTAGTCAGCAGAAGGAAATTCAGAAATCTTTTCCCTGCCTGGTCTTCGAGAGAGGAGCAATCACCTGCTGCAGTCTGCTACTGCTGAGGAAAAGAAGGAAGGGATCGATATTTATACAGACATACGCAGCTGTCGAGACAATGTGAGCGAGTCCTGACTCAGTCATAAGACTCTGTGGGACACTCTGAGAACGACACACACCGCCGGAGGCTGTACGGTGGCCTGGAATTTAAATACCAGCTACACAGAGACGTTTTGTGGGTAAAGGAAGTTAGTTGTGGTAAAAAAATCACAAGGCAGATGTTGGTGAAGGACATGTTTACAGAACAATAAAGTCCTCCATCAGTTATTCCAGAGTGTAACATTTCCACGTGTCTAAACCATGTGTGTTATTTTATACATGGTCACACACTGTACTCTCTGCACTGTAAAATAGATGAAACGAATGCTTATGTACATGTTGTACACATATTCCCAAAAAATACAGATATAAAGAAAACGCTGACTCGTCTTTTATTATTGAATATATATATATATATATAAAATTATAAACTTAAAAAAAATTGATTTAGAAATTAAAGACATTAAATTTAAAATTATAAATAAATAAATAAATACACGCAGTAACCAGACCTAATAAATAAGATATTAATTTAATAGGTCAGAACATATATTATGGTATTACGAGTCACGTGTTATTTTTTTTAATTACTTTTTTAAAAATTACTATATACAGAAAAATCAATCATGTCCTCTGCACAAAACAAAATGCCACAGTTTAAAATCACAGAAAATTAATGCAAGACTGTCGCTTATCTGGGGCTTGTGAATGCAAGTAAATGTACACTATATGGTCCAAAAGTATGTGGACACCTGACCATCAACCCATAAGTGCTCATTCCAAAACCACGAGTTGGTCCCTGCTCTGCCGTTGTATTAATCTCCTCTCTTTAACCTGAATGGCTGAAAAGGAGAAAACGCCCGTGTGGGACTCACATTATGGAAGCAGAGAGCTCAGCAGTCTGCTTCTCCTTCTCCTGCACCTCCTGCTTGGCCTCCTCCACCTCCGCCTGCTTCCTCCTGAGCTGGTGTAACGCGGTGGTGTGCTCCCTCTCCAGCTCCTGCTCCAGCTGAGAAACCTGCAGCACAGAAACTCCACATGAAGTGAAGGGAAATCTGCTGTCGGAAAAGTTAAAATTACAGCGCTGACACTGGAGACTCCTTCCATAAATGTTAAATAAACGTCTCCTTGCCAAAAACTTATAAACCATATAAAAGACTACACACTTTTTTTTTTTTTTTTAAATCCTGAAGCAGGGGCCCTCGAGCAGTGAGGCAGTAATTCTACTCACCGTGTATTTAATGATTAAAAAATTGACTGAAATTAATCAATACGCCAAAACTACAGAATAACATGTTAAAAAGACGTCCTTGTACCTAGACCAGGCTTTTTTGGGTTTTATATAATTCTGCAGACTTTGCAGATGAAAATCAAGCAATCTTTGGTCTTTAAATAGCATCATATAACTTCGGGGTGTGATCAGTTCAAGGGTAGAAAGTAGAGCTGTGACGAGAAGTTGTTTTAGCTAAAGTGACTAACTGCAGCATGTCCTTGCTGAGCTACCCTAAACAACTTCAAATTTTGCTGAACAATCATAATGAATCGTCTATTCCAAAGAATTTCCAAACAAATATGATAAATTAAGTTATAAACAAGACTTGAGCAGCAAAACTGGACATTTCTGGCATCTTCTTCAAACCCTGGCTGGTTAATATGAACTCCCGGGTGCAAAATTGAGACAGAGGGTCAATTTAAAGCAAAACCTGAATGACCTACATGTGATAAACAGCCCAAAGCTGTGACTGAACGAAAACATTGCCTTCAGTAGAGCCAGTACACTTACACATTATAAACAAACTATAATTAGCAATGTAGCTGTCAGGCTACACAGAAAAACATGCAGAAACAGTAATAAATACTAATTTCCTCACACTGGACCCTCTATTTGAACCTGGAAGCACTTTGGGACAAGTGTACTTTAGTAATTATCTCAGTTTATTATCAAAGTTTGGCCTATTTTCTTGAAAAGAAAAAAAAAAAAAGGACCCACAGGAAACCTGAGGAGAGCTAACAAACGGTCAGTGTTACGTAAAACACAAAGTCAAATACGCTTTGTTTAACGGAGAGGGCTGGAAATTCACAGACTGCAGGTCAGGTTATGGTAATTGACAGAGCTGAACAATACACGGCTTGTTATCACTGTACTGGTCTCGGTAATCTCACGCAATGTCGATGCTCTGTGCACATGATGGCTCTTAAAAAAAAAACAAAACATAACAAGAACACATCATAGGTACATTTTGTTGGTTTTGCCTGCAGCACTTATGAAAATTAGTGTCATTTCCCGGTCTCCATGTGACACACTAATCTGAGCACACTAATGTGAGTGTACCTGGCTCTGCAGGTGACTCTGGCTGTCCTCGAGCTGGCCGATGCGGCTGGTGCTCTCCTGCAACATGGCGTGCTGTCTCTGCATGGAGCGCTGCAGCTGCAGGTTCTCCTCACCGGAGCTCTCACAGGCCAGCGCTCTGCTCCTCACCTCCTCCTGTAGAACTGACAACTAACACACACACACAGGCACACACACTTTATCCATGCAGTATTATAAACACACAATAAGAGCGCACACAGCATGAGAGGATCCCTTTTTTGGGTTTTACATATTATTAAAGCTGCAGCATGTATTTTTTTCTTTTTCAATTCAGCGTATTTTAAGAAAAATGTATTGTATTATTAGATACAATATCATCATCATCACTCATTATGATATTGTGTAAACTACTAAATACTATGAAATGTTATTAAATAAGAATTTATATATATAAGGTATTAATAAATAAATTGAAAAATTATGTATTATGTGGAAAGACGTCCATTACCGAGTATTTCGGCAAGACATCATTCTTTATAACGTTATGCAATATTACTTACAAAAAGTCACCATATTTTCTAACCTTAACTATTAGTACTGAATATTACTTTCTGTTTACACCATGCAGCATATTATTAGATATTATTTTTACAGTATAATGTATTATTAGTTAGTACTATTCATATTAAGTAACACATTATTCTGTATTATTACGCAAGCCGTCATATTATCCCGCAACATTAAATGCAGACGTGGGCAGACCTCCGAGTTCTTCAGCTCCAGCTGCTTCTCGTACTGCTGCTTGACCTTCTCAACCTGCTGCAGGCCATCGCTCAGCTCGTCCCTACAGCACGTCAGCTCCGACTCCATGAACTTCATCTGCACGCAACAGACGAATACTTCACTTTTATTTCTTTATGTCTGTCTGTGCCTGTATTTGAACCCTGTATCCGGACGACTTTCTCTTTAACTCCAGACTGTACAGACCGTGTTTCTGCCAGAGCGTGACCGATATACCGTTTAGTCGATAAAGTCACCTGAACACATTTTCACTGATTTATCAGCAGTGGTGAAAATCACAGTTATAAAGCATTATTTCACACCACAGTGCTCTTTAATTCTAGATTCTAATCACTGATTATTTTCCTAGGACAGCACCACACTGCATATTATATATATATATATATATATATATATATATATATATATATATATATATATATATATATATATATATATATACTTATATAATCAAGGTGTCCCTATAACATTTCTTGTTATATTAACACACACACACACACACACACACACACACACACACACACACCTTAGTAGCCGACTCTAAGGCTTGCTCTTCAAAAGCATGCACTGTTTCTTCACTAAGCTTGTCCTTCATCTCCATTTCCTGTAAATAAAGCACACATTTATATTTATAAAGCTCTATGATTTGCTGTTATCTGAACGCTGATAGTTTCAGGAAGCTGACCTGTGTAAGCTGATCCACTGACGCCTGCAGTAAACCAACCTGATGTTCCACTTCCTGTTTCTCTGACTGGAGATCAGACACAGTCTGCTTTAACTCCACTACTTCAGCCTGACTCTGTGCCAGAGATAACTGCAACTACACACACACACACACACACACACACACACACACACACACACACACAAATACACACATATACTCATCATGGTCATCACGTTCATCAACAGAAACCACATTACACACGTCACACACACTCACCACCTCCATCCGGTCCTCCAGTTCCCTGCATCTGTGTGTTTCGGCCATCTTGGAGGTCTCCATAGCCTGCTGATATTCTCTCTGTCTCTTCTTTAGGAGCGACTGGTAGTGATGGATGCTGCTGTCCTTTTCCTACAGAGAACAGAGACATTCGTTATTTAGTGTCCGTCTTATTTTCTGCATACTTTGCACATTTATTTAATTTATATCTATTACTCCATATTGTTAATTTTCAAAGCTCATACATGGAACTGTTATGCAAAAAAATTGTATTAGCATATAAAATTAATTGAAACAATCAATTAAAAAAAAAAAAAACAGTGTAAACAGTATAACCATAATATTTAATATTAAAAATGAATAAACTTGTGTTTTTTCTATTCCTGTTAATGCCATTTATAATGTCTTCATTCTTTTACAAAACATAAAATTTCAGAGGAAACATTGCGATGTGTAGAACAGAGCCATGAAAATAGTTTATATTTCTTTTTTATTTTGCTTGACACAGTAACAGCGTTAGAAAATACATCATGATAATATCATAAACTTTGATAAAAGCGTGTGCGTGTGTGTGTGTGTGTTACCATCAGCTCCTGCTCCAGCTGGCTGGTTTTAATAGCAGCCTGTGAGTAAGCAGCACTTTTCTCCTGCAGCTGTTTCTCCACCACAGCCAGACGCGAGCTCTTCTTCTTCAGCTGCACAGAAACACATCAGGACACAGATTAGACTTCGTTACAACAAATTCATTTCAGTATCGATACTTAACACACACACACACACACACACACACAACTTCATACAGCGACGCGTGGAGTTTTGTAGGATATTAACGTGACAGGTGGCACGACCAATACTGGGAAATTTGTCAGAAGAAAAAAAAAAAAAAAAAAAAAAAAAAAGTGAGGTGAAGTTACTACACCAAAGTTGATTATTTTCCTATAACAGAATTTTTTTATACAACAGCAATTTGTCAATGATTGCAATTTTTAACGTATTAAAGAACGTGTTGTACTTTTTACCTGTTTATAGCGTAAACTCCTCTGTCCTGAAGGAAACCCAGAGTTACAGCTTTACCACTGACTGTCATGAAAAGGTGCTGAAACTGGAGACTCCTTTCCAAAATGTTGCATAAACGTCTCCTTACAGAAAACTTCATCACATCAATGATTACATTTTTTTCCTTTGTTAAATACCAGCATGTTGGGTTTTTTTTTTTTTCAAATTTGCTATGTATTTATTTAATGAAACAGCTGCTGTTTGTGTTTTTCTGAATTCTCAGAAGGTCATGAGTTCAGGACCCTGCACCGCCAAGCCGCTACAGTGCCCCGGGTTAGGGGCAGTATCATGTCTGCCCCTGCGCTCTAAACAAGCTGGCATATGTGAAGAAAAGATTTCCAGTGCACTGTGCAGGCTTTCTTCCTTGGAGAATGTTGGATGGTGGCTGCCATGTTGAGTATAACAAATGATCAACACTACAATTAATAAAGGTTTAAACCAGTGCGTTGAATTAGTCACCTCTTTCTCCAGCGTGGTGGCCTGAGCAGCTTTATCCAGCAGCTGGTTGTGAAGCTGTTGGTAGTGAGAGGCTCTCTGCGTGATGGAGGTCTGGAGGGACGAGATCTCGTCCTGCGCTCGGCTCAGTCTCTCCTGCAGGCTCTGTGCGGCGCTCGCCTGCCTCGTCTTCTCCTTCTCCACGCTCTGCAGCGCCGCCAGCAGCTTCTGATACCCCTCACCTAGTGCATTCATTCAGCACATAAATAAACTGGTTGTTACATGCCGCATAAAGTTTACACCAACTACATTTTAATGCTCTCTGAATCGGTAAAAGCATGTTATGAGACAAAGGCACAAAGGATTAGACACTAGTGTGACCTTCAGTGTGAATAATTTCATGTATAAGCAGCAAGAACTCATTTTTCTTCAAGGTGTACTTCTCTTGGTTTTTTTTCACCAAGGGAATATGTAAAATAGTAAAATGTTTGTATGATACCAACTGTAGTGTTCTATACAACATACAGCGTAAGTTAAAAAAAAAGAAAAAAAAGGCTAAAACACCAGCAAGATTTCCTCTGACCAATCAGGGAATGGGTGGGCGTGGCATAATATACTAATAAGCTCATTTGATAGAAAGTCCTCTGTTTAAGACTCGCATCCTGCTACAACACTCAAGCAGAACAGAAACATCAGAAATCGTCAGGATTATTCAACTCTACACGTATCACTAGCAGGGCATATTTGTTAGATTAGCTTTTACTTGCTAGGTTGTTTATGTGCATATTGATTGTTGTGTTTACGTGCATGACAAACATTAACCTAATCAGAAATTAATCACAAAATTTAACCTTTTTTCTATAGCGTTATTTAGCACCACACAGGAAATTGCCTGTACCTGTAACACGCGCGTTTTCAGAGTTGATCACTCACCTGGCCTGTGCTGGAGATTCTCTGTGACTGCGGTCAAAGTCGGCGAGGGTAAAAGACAGGGATTCACACACAACGCTCCATCTCGATTCTGAAAAACAGCCGGATATAGGAAAAGCACCAAGAAGCCTTTAAACACAAACTCAGTTCAGGCCACTTATGGTTTTTTTCTGTAACATAACCTCCACGCCATCTGTGGATTTCTCTGTATACACAGATAACATCACTAACATGATAGAATACAACTTTTCACAGAAGGCAACATGGATTCAGCCACTGGGAAAGAGGCATGGCCCCTGTGTCAGTCTCAGTGAAGGAGGAGTGGCCTGTTTGTCAGTCTCTATAAAGGAGGTGTGGTCTTTGTTAGTCTCATTGACAGAGGCGGAGCCTCCACATCTGTCTTAGTGAAGGAGGCGTGAGCTGTGTTAGTTTCTATGAAGAAGGTGTAGCCTATGAGTCAGTCTTCAGGAAGGAGGCGTGGACTGTATTTTAGTTTCTGTGAAGAAGGCGTGGCCTGTGTGTTAGTCTCAGTGAAGGAGGCGTGGCCTGTGAGTCCGTCTTAGGGAAGGAGGCGTGGCCTGTGTGTTGGTCTAAGGAAAGGAGGTGTGGCCTGCGTGTTAGTCTCAGTGAAGGAGGTGTGGCCTGTGAGTCAGTCTCGGGGAAGGAGGCGTGGCCTGTGTGTTAGTCTCAGTGAAGGAGGCGTGGCCTGCATGTTAGTCTCAGTGAAGGAGGCGTGGCCTGTGAGTCAGTCTTAGGGAAGGAGGCGTGGCCTGTGTGTTAGTCTCAGTGAAGGAGGCGTGGCCTGTGTGTTAGGCTCAGTGAAGGAGGCGTGGCCTGTGTGTTAGTCTCAGTGAAGGAGGCGTGGCCTGTGTAAATCACAGTGTCGTGTAGTAATTCATAGCGCACTTTCGAAAAAGAAGATGAGACCATATCAAGACAGGCTTCAGGTGTAATCATAGAATTATACACACGTGCTTAGCAGGACCTGTACGAGCCCACACACACACACACACACACACCTCTCTGAGATGCAACAAGTCCAGAATGTTCTCCAGACTGGCCAGCTCTGCTCTGGCCTGCTCCATGTCCCTGTGAGTCTGAGTCAGCCTCTGTTCCTGACAGGCCGTGAGGAGACGCAGGTCCTCCCTCTCCCTCCTGAGTCCTTCCACCTCCTCCAGCAGCTTCTCCTTCTGCTCCAGCTCCCTCTGCAGTCGACTCAGCTGCTCTGATGCCTGCTGGACTCGGCCCTGCAGCTCCTGACGCTCGTCGGAGAGAGCCTCCGAATGGACTTGCGCCTCCTTCAGCTCCCTGCTGAGAGAGAATGGAGTGTTAGAGTAAGAATTTTCTTATTTAAAAGGTCCAGCATTTTATAAACTGAAGAGACATTCCACAGTTTATGCTTCACAGCTGGATGTTAGTCTTCTATTCACAGGCAGCGCTGGAGTTTGGAGATGTTACTTACCTCAGGCTGTGACTCGTCCTCTCCCTCTCTCTCTCCAGCTCTGTACACCTTTTCTCCAGCTCCTCTCTTTCTCGGTCACACTCGATTAAACTCGCCTTCAGCTTGCCCTCATTCTCCATCACCTGCACCCGAGAAAGATAACGGAGACGCAAAACAAAAAAAAAACTTCTGGTGGTATTATCGTAGTTTAGCGCGTCCCAGGAAATGACGTGGTTGTCTCATTTCATCCAATCAGAACAGAGATTATTATTAAGTCTCAAAGAAAGACTAACTGTAAAAATATGTAAAAATGTGTAAAATATTGTCCCTTTAAGAAGTTTGGGGAAATCGGAGGATTGTGCGCTACCTTCTTTAACTTTTCAGCAACGTCTTCTTTGTAGTCTTTGAAAGCCACAGTGAGTTTCTCTGCGTTTCGTAGAGCTTGGTTCCTCTGCTGCTCCGTCCTTTAAAAAGAAGCCTTTACCTCAGTTTAATGTAAAGTAATGACACAGGGACACATTCATACACGCGTCCCTTACCGCTTCCACTGCCGAGTTTTATCGCACAGCTCCGATTTCACCGCATCCAGCTCTTCTCTGAGTTTCTCCACCACTCTGTTACACTGCAGTGCAGTCTGTTCACTCGCTGCACGCTTCAGGTCCGCTTCCCTACAACACACAGATAAGATAATTACACACAATATATAATTTATTCCTATTTTAATTCCTCATCACTAGCTAGAATCTCTTACCACACTCTTGGAGAGAAAAAGGTTCCTTGTGTGTGTTTTTTTAAAGCTAGTTAAGAGTTTTTAGATGCTTATAACGGATTTACTTGGAACTACATACTACCTTTGAAAATTTAAGGGTTTCCCCTAAAATGTGGATTTCAATCGTATCCGTAAAGTGGATGGATTAATAAGCGGAATGAAAGCGTGCAGCTAGACCGACCTTTTGGGCACCATTTTGAGTGAAGGAGAACAGTAAAGTTACCGTAAAGCTGTGGCTTGAGCTTCCAGCTGTGCCTCCAAGTCCAGGATTTGCTCCTTCATGATGGACACGCTGGAGGTCTTTGCTCCTATGGTGGAACCTAGAACACGCATCTGCAGTAAAACAATGATCAATGATTTAACTTCACGTACAACTATAACAACTAGAGTATGTTACAGAAAACATTCCAAGAGCATTGGCTAACTGGGACTGAATATTCCTTTTCTTATTATTTAGAATATAAAATGCCCTTAGTGCTGTGGACACAAATATGACCTTGTTTATCTAGTAAAAAACTTATAAAATTGTTTGAAGATATTCTCAGTTAAATTTTACAGTTTGTGATGCATACTTGTGCTAATCTTCATGTTCGTCCAATTAAATGCTCTCCAAAAAACGTATGTATGTCCCGCCCCCAGGGCAGGTGTTGCTCTCTTCAGTAGCCATTCATTAGTCTGTTGGAAAAAAAGCTCTCGCACTCTGCTAGTCTCCATATTTAGCTACTTCACTAAGCTACTGACAAACTTGCGGCTTTTCTTGAACCCTACTGGCTGTCGAATATTTCACTCTGACCTTCTGTTTCAAAAGGAAATACGTTAATGTACGGAATCAAATCACGCTTCCGGAGCCATTTCAGGAGGGCTTTACCAGCGTGTGGCGGAAAGCATGCGGTACCTTAGACTTGGAGCTGGTGAGCTCGAGCTGTGCGGCCTCCAGGTCGCTGATCAGCTGCCTGTTCTCCAGCACCAGAGACGAGTTCTCCTCCCTCACTGAGCTGAGCTTCCTCCTGAGCTGAGCCGCCTCGTTCTCCATGTCTCTGTCTGATCGGAGCTGCCGGAAAACATAGCATTCATTGTTTTAAAGTGTAACGTCTAATACACTGAAGAAAAAAAAAAAAAACAAACTCAAGACTCACTCTACAGTCAGAGCTGTGCGATCTTGCACAAGTTTTCTGCTCTGCTGGCTTCGGCGTGCTGGATCTCGCCACTCTTCCTGGATATGACGATGCTTTCACAGCACCAGGATTGTGAAGCTCATCGAAGGTGACGTGACCTGAGAATCCATCTGATCCGCTCCCGTTTATGTGCTCCGTGATGCTGTCATTTTCCGACTGGCTGAAAATCAAGAAAAATCAGAAAGTAAAACTGCTGCTGTAATCATAATGACGGTCTTCAACGTTCATGCCAATACCGCCGTCAACACCATCGTAATTCATCCCACAGATCTCTAACTCACTGAGTCTCTGCTGTAACTCGGTGTCATATAGCTGCATTGCATTCTGGGACTTTGGATCCAGCATTTGCATCGATGTCTGCACTACATCTACACTGGATTTCTCATTGACATGATGTTGACAGTGGAGATCGCTTAAAAAAACGGTGAGTGAGAAAATCCTGAATCTTATCCCTTATGTTTGAGATTGTTGACAGTTTTTCTCCTTTGTAACTGCACTGGCAATAACAATGTCTCCCTGCGACATCTCACAGGAATAACGCATGGAACGTACAACACCAACCGAGAATGCAGCACCAGAATCACTAAAGTGCAACAGGCGATTGTTTAATTCCTTACCTGTACAAAAAACCTGGAAGATACTTAGAACACGATAAAAAAAAACCCCAACGGATTAAACTATGGCCTTAGCAAAAGTTTATTAAGTCGCTGGTGGAGTTTTCCTTTAAGATTTCTAAACAAGCTGAAGGTAATTGTGGATTTAATTAATACTGTTCTTTACAAAAAAAATCTTTAACTTACATGGTGTCTAGAAGATGGATATGATTCACTACAGAAAGTGACTCCTTGCGAGTCGGTGAACCTGACTCTTTGTGTGTCGGTAAACCTGACTCTTTGTGAGTCAGTGAATCTGACTCTTTGTGAGTCAGTGAACCTGACTCTTTGTGAATCACTGAACCTGACTCTTTGTGAATCACTGAACCTGACTCTTTGTGAATCACTGAACCTGACTCTTTGTGAATCACTGAACCTGACTCTTTGAGAGTCTCTGAATCTGACTCTTTGAGAGTCTCTGAATCTGACTCTTTGAGAGTCTCTGAACCTGACTCTTTGTGAGTCAGTGAATCTGACTCATTGCATGTCGGCAAACCTGACTCTTTGTGAGTCAGTGAATCTGACTCGATGTGTGTCGGTGAACCTGACTCGTTGTGTGTCGGCGAGTCTGACTCTTTGTGAGTCAGTGAATCTGACTCTTTGAGAGTCTCTGAATCTAACTCTTTGTGAATCAGTTGTTCTCACCTTAACTGTTCTCCCAGAGCCTGCAGGTTCCTCTCGGTTCTTCTCAACTGATTTCTCAGGGACAGCACATCTTCAACCAGCTCTCGGTCTGAGTTACACATCAGGAAGTCTCATAGCCGAGCGAGGAGCAGAAGAAACCAGTTCACCCGAGTTTACATGACAAATGAAATCGGATTATTTAATCCGGCTACTGATTCTGTGCGTTTCTGATTTAATTCTGCAACAATAAAACACACAGTACACATGAACGTTACAGTATTTTACGCTAAGCTGCATTCATTTAAGTTTTAAAGAGAGGGATAAACAACCTTAGCCATATTTATATTTATATTTTTAAATCAAATCCTACGTCACATCACCCGTAAACAATCAACAGGTTGTCAGTTGCTAGCTAGTTATCTAAGTTCCATTTTCACTTTTTCTACTTTCCTGGAGCCAAAACTACTTTTATAAACACTTCATCCAGTATCTGTTCACTAAATTAAAAACATTCCCGAATTAACAAAACAAAATGTACAAGTTATTACGGCTAATGACGCTTTACACCGCCATGTTATCCAGCTTTCCGTCGCAGCAGGATCCAAACAAAACGCCACTCACTATCGCCGTCTCTGATTGGCTGATGGAAAACAATTGAAATCTGATTGGCCCATACAGACGCGCGAACGTTGGCGCGTCTATTATAAAAGTCGCCAAGGTGACGTGAATGACCGAAAAGCTGTCCAATCACAGGCGTGTCTGTGATTGCGAGAGCTACTAGTTAGCCAATCAAGACAGAGTGGGCGGGACTTGAAGTCTTCGGTGTTTAAAGAAAAACGGAAATTTGCAAATATGGATTCTGTAACTTAAATAAATACAATTAAAATTATAAATTATAAAAATAAGTAAAAAATATACAATTACGATAATCAGATAAATAAAAAAAATAAAATAAACTGTTCTTTCTTTAGGTCCTTTTTTATATTTGTTTTATTTATTTTATTTAATTTATTTATTTTAATTAAAATAATTAAGAATTAAAATTATTATGAAAAAAAAGAAGAAAGTCAGGATCAAATGCATCAAATATATATAAATATATTATAATATATTCTAACAACATAATTATTAATAAAAGTATGTAATATAAAAGTTTATGGTTTAACCTAGTCCTACTGTTACATGATTTATTTATTTTTAACTTTTTAATTTATTTTTTATTTTCTAGTGAAATGTATCACTGTATCTTCACTCTAAAGCTCTGTGTAAACTTTAATCTATTTCTTATTCCCTAATTAAAAGCAATAAACCTAATTTATTAATTGAAAAGAACTATTTTAGAAATAATTACAAATTACAATTGAATTAATTACAGTTCATTTACAATTAATTCAATAATTAAATTTATATACAAAATATCACCAATAAATAAAAGAAATCATACTAACTCATTTTAATATAAAAAAAAAAGTTATAAGGACATTTGGCGGCTCATTGCACACTTGATTATCACTCAGAAATGGACTAAAACACACATTTTAATTTGATGAATTTATTCTTTGGCTACAGAAGCCTGCTCAAAGCCAGTAGAAAAAAAAAACAACAAAAAAAAAACAAAGCAAAGCTGCATGGATGTAGTACTGGTACAGCAAGTAAGAAACATTTCATACACATTTTATACTGAAATAAAAGAGGTATCAGTGTTGAGATCGAAAGAAACCCTTGCCTTAGAGCAGAAACCTGCGCCGATACAGTCAGCGCTCATTCAGAGATGAGTGGGTCAATAACACTTTATTTTTTAAAACGCAGGGCATTCACTATAGAAACAAAAATACAGTCTGAACTGAACAAAACAACGTCTCAGAAATTCAGCAATTAATGCTACACGAGAAACTGAACAGGCATGTGCCGAATAAATAGCGCTCCTCCCCCCTGCGCTACAGGATTCCTCCGGATTGTGCCACATTTATTAAAGAAAAACTCCACGCTGGAACACACTCAATATGTTTCTATTGTAATATTTGTGATGGGTTTAGTGATTCTGCTGCTGCTTTGTTGGTTGTTGTATGATGGTTATTTCTGTGAGAAGACAGAGGTTGTGTGTCGCTCTGATGTCACGTTGTTGTTATTGCTAGCGCAGTTACGATGATGTTTAAAGTTAGAAAAACATTTCGACGAACTCGAACACGGAGATAACGGTCAGGTTTTGCTGTTCGCTCCTAAAATCAAAAGAGCGAGCGCTTCTTTACTCTCATCTTATTAACAAGCAACGTCATTAATAGCGTAGAAGTAGTGGAGACTCAGAAGTCCCAGAATTCATCGCAGAACTCTGACTCGACTTGGTTAGTTAGCGACGGCGTTGGCGGCGGTGTTAGCGTGAAAGTTGAGGCTTTGGAAGCTGAGTGTACAGAAGAGGAAAGTCAGAGAGCTGGACAGACTAAAGCGCCGCTGCATCGCTCTCCCTTAACTAGAGATGAAGCGAGAGCAAAATCCCACTGCGCCGCAATCAGCACGGCATTGTGGGTAATGTAGGAAAGTGAAAATGAACCAACATGTCCATGAAAGAAAGTCTCAGGGTTTCAGTACAGAACAAATCTCGGATGCTGTTGAAGCTCAGGTGTTAATTTTACAGATTAACACGCAGGTCGTTCAGGGTGGAGTTTTCCTTTAACACGT
The DNA here is from genome assembly GCF_027358585.1 of Pangasianodon hypophthalmus. NCBI lineage: Eukaryota > Metazoa > Chordata > Actinopteri > Siluriformes > Pangasiidae > Pangasianodon > Pangasianodon hypophthalmus. Next base: position 19,262,473 of record NC_069730.1, on the reverse strand, counting down.
CCCACGTACACCGTGATGGGAAAATCAGGACATGCGTAGAGGCGACGAACGCAGACATGAACATTCTCTCATCCGCTCTTACAGTGAAGTATAAATCATCCTGACGGGAACTGAACTCCAACATCTCGTTAGTGTACAGTTTTTTTTGTTTTTTTTTTCCACCGAAGCAATAAATAGCACCGAGACCTTTAAAAACAAAAAACAAACAAAAAAAAAAGCCTGAGAGAGTTGTAAGAAAAAAAAAATATTGCTGTTTTATTTTCCTGAAGCAGATGAATGAAAAGAAAAAAGAAAAAAAAAGTCACAGACATCTTTTGAATATCGAGTTGCATAGGATGAAAACAAAACAGCACAGGAAACCAAAGTCACTACAAAAATAAAGATCCTTGAGCTTCTAATAGTGTGCATACTTTACATCGAACAACATGATGTTCAACAGCAAGTCCAGGAAAGTTCTCACCTTTGACAGTTCTTGTGTGGATGATGAAATGAACAAAATTTCGCTTAAGCGTAACATAACAACTCCGTATGCAACGTGAAGGAGCTTTGTCTGAGGTTTCCTAGTCTACGTGTGAAAATAACAAACGTGAAAAAAAAAATCTCAGAAATAAACGAGAGAGAGAGAGAGAGAGAGAGAGAGAGAGAGAGAGAGAGAGAGAGAGAAAAAAAAACAGATCTCAGTAACCAATCCCTCGATCTAAAACCCCGCCCCAAAATTAATGCTGTTAATACCTTAAAACAAATAATTTGCACTTGGAGAATTTCTGTCTAAATGTAACCTGATAAACAGGACGACGAACTAATGTGCAATCAAAGTTGAGTGAAATTTAGATAAAATGTATATTTTAAAGAAAAAGAAAAAAGTGCCCTATTGAACTGAAAGCTGTTCTCTCATACAGTCTTCCTCGTCCAGAAAGGGAAAATAACCAAAAAAAAAAAAAAAAAGACTGAAATACTTAAAAATGGAAAACAATACCTTAAATTTGCAGCAGCATACAGCATCGGATTTTTTTTTTTATTTAGTTATTTATTTAATTCTGGGTGCCTGCACATCAGTAGCACGGCGCTGAGACATGGGTTTTCCTGGTGAAAGATTTACGTTAAATGTGTTTTAAACACGCCCTCTTCGACTTCCACTAACGTCAGCCATCTTAAGAAACGTTCGGTTACGTTATCAGCCTGACTGAGTTGAAAGCGACCAAAAGTCCAAAAGTCGAGCGTGTGGTCCGACGTTTCTTCATTTCCCCGCCTCACGATTTTTAGTTCCTACGAAAAAATGAGTTCCTATTTACCGTCTGGAAGAACTGTGTGCGTCATATACGACCTCCCGTTAATTTTAACGCGTATAGAGATGTTACGAAGAAAAATAAAGACTTGGAAGGAAGTAGTAGAGATCGCTGAGTGTACGTAAAAAGTACGGCCAGCTCGCTTTGCCACCGTAATCAGAAAACACAGCTAGTATGAAGCCGAGGTCATTGAACGGAAATTAAACCAACCGATTTTCACACTGATTAGTGCGTTATTTAATGTGCATTCAACTAGTCAGGCTTCAGTAGCTACATATGTATATAGATAGCTATTACTGTTTTCATCAGGAATAAAAACAGTTAGACAGGCCACGCCCCCACAAGAGACAAACCACAAGCAACACGAACGACTTTTTCGCCTGCAATTGTGAACGTACGGTTAGAGTTCGAGGCGGGTTTGAGGCGTGACAGGAAGTAGCCGAGGGCGTGTCGAAATACTGCACTGATTCCAGTCACGTGTCTGATGTGTGGCCCCGTGTGACATCTACAACCTACAAGGCAGTTTTTTTTTTGTTGTTTTTGTTTTTTTTGTTTTTTTATGTAACGGTAAAGAGGCACGGTTTAATCGTTCTCGCTCTCTTTTTTCTTCCACTCCACTAACCAGAACGAATCTAACGTTAGTAAAGGGGCCAAAGAGTGTGAAACTGAATGGCACATTACGTGTTTGTGTGTGTGTGTGTGTGTGTGTGTGTGTGTGTGTGTGGTCAGTGAGCTCTGGAGATAACGACACACTCCCGCTCCACTGTTCACTTACATTCCGCAAAAAAACAAACACTTCTTACCTCACCATACCAAACAGCACAGTTCTGAAGTGTGTGTGTGTGTGTACGTGTGTGTGTGTGTGTGTGTGTGTATACGTGTGTGTGTGTATATATGTTTGTGTGGAGGCTCAGGAAGCGGTGACGCCCTCCCACTCCACCAGGTACTGCACTTTGCCGTCGTCGGTGACGCGGCGCGCCAGGACGCGGTACTTCTCCCCGCACGCCATGCGCCCGGCCGCGCCGAAGTAGCTGCTGATGGAGCTCCTGAGGAGGCTGAGCTGAGCGCTCGAGTCCAGGCCCTGCGTGATGGAGGTGGGGGGGAAGCGGGAGAGCGGTGTGGGCGTGGGCATGGGGGCAGGCGTGGGCTCGGGCTGCGGAGGCGGAGGAATCTCGGGGTTGGGGGGCTGTAGCGCTCGCCTCGGACGACCTCGTCCCCTTTTCACCGGGGGCTGAGGCACCAGAGACCTGCTGGAGCTGCTAAGACTAAAAGAGGGGGGAGAAGAGGAGGGGAAAAAGAAAAAAAAAAAAAAGCATGTTGAGAAAGAAAAGAAACGCAATGAACGCTGTTGCCTCATGCTGTTTTAGGAAAATAATCAGCGGCGAGGAGTTATAGTTAGCACGCCTGAAGCTGGTTTTCCAATAAGTGTTTTATTCCTCTTATACCACAGCAATCTGTCAACGCTAACGTTTTATTAAATCAAAAATTAACAGGTCATACTTTTTATCCAGTTATAGCTACATTTAACATCTGTAAAACACTCGATCCCTCACCAGCCTCTCTTTTCTCTCTCTCTCTCTCTCTCTCTCTCTCTCTCTGCAGCGTGTTAAAGCGACTGTTACAAAACACTGACACTGGAGACTCCTTCCATGAACGTTAAACAAATGTCTCCTTACAGAAAACTTCACCATGTCAATGCCGTACGAGTCCCTGTGACTGAGCTGTTACTATAGAAACGATAACGTATTAGCACATTCATATAAACCTGTAATTTGCAGCTGCACTATTGTCAGAGCTGTTGTTATAGAAAATTAATCAACACCTTTTTTCTTCTGACCAATCAGAATCCACAAGCTGTGGCTTTATTATACGTATTTGAAATCTCCTCATCTCCTGAGCTGAGAGAGCTGCACCAATCAGGAGCTGCCATATTGGTTTGTTTTAATATGTATACTAATTTATGAGTTTCTTTGTGAAATTATCAGATACTGACACATCAGTAAAGTCGTGTTTACGTCTAAAAAATTTTAGCTCTTCACAATCAGGATCGAGTTCATTTTCGAGTTCATTTCCTGAGACTCAAACTCAGAACCTTCCAGAACGTTAACCACTGACTAACGAGGATGTAACTACTTTCAGATAACGCTGATGGCACCGCAGTTGGGACATTTTTGACAGATCTGAAGCCAAAGATGACGTACCTGGATACTATAGTTGAGGTAGATTCGCTCATAGTGGTGGCACTAACAGAGTCGGCGTCTGAGGTACTCGATGATGGCGCAGACTTTTCAGCTTTGACGCTGCTCGGGAAACAAGCACGACACGTTACAGTGACATTGAGTACAGCGTTATTTCATCTCCAAGTGAGAAATACAATCTACCTTTTAGACGTCGTCACGTCCAGAGAGTTGTTCTCTGCAGTCGGGAACTTCATGTGATTCTACGGGGGAAAAAAATGTGAAGAGAAATGGCAAAGAAACATCATTTATACTTTTCAAAAGTTTCAAACTGTATTTAATTTGGACCAAAACAAGCAATAAAACTTTAGCAAAATAATTATATGCTGATAATTACAAAGTACTTACTTGAAGAAGAAAAACAAAAAAACAACAACTTTCATCTATACATGAGAAATGCATCCTAGTGAGTGCTTACAAATAACAATAAATAAAATTAAGAAAAAAAACCAACATATGCATATTCAGCAATAGCTGATGGTTTGGTAAGTAGTTTTAAAAGCTGAAATCAAATAGTTAATTAATTAATTTATTCCTTTAATTAAAGCTGCAGGATGGAAGAGTTTGGAATTTTGTCCCCTCTGGTAGTTCAACACTTTTGGGAGCGAAGAAGGAAGTGGAAGAGTATTTTCTTACGTGCGCTGTGCTCCATCTATTCAATGAGAATTCTAGCATACTATTTACTTACTGGGATAGAATACGGTTTGTTGAGTATGAAGATTATAATTATTATCGTCATCCAGTACAAATAAACACCCGAAAAACACAAACGGATTTAGAAGAGTGACACAAATCTGTTAAAATTACACACTCCAAGAGTGAAGAGAAGAATTGATCGATTTACTCTTGCCAAGTCTGGAAAATAAAATAAAATAAATAACCCCAAACAAACTCCATTAGCCACGAGTCAAAAACATCTTCGCAACTAGCTAACGATACAAATTCCTCAATGAAAATAAATAACTGTAAATTTAGCAGTACAGGATCGTCAGGCCGACTCACAGCAGCTCCTCTCTGAATAAATAATCACGTAGCTGTATTGTAGTATTAATTAAAACAAACAAAGCAGCTGGGTGCCCTTTTTTTTTTTTTTTTTTGTATATAAACCTTTAGACATGCCAAGCCATGCCTTGTCCTTCTTCTCTCTATTCGTTGCTTAATTAATCACAATCGTTTCTGCCCTGATGCGAAGTCCATTTAATTAAAACTTCCATTCGCTCAAATTGCGAGCTGTAAAACTCTGCTCTGATTGGCTGTTCGCAGAGAGAGAGCAAAAAAGATCTGTGTACTCAAAATGAGCACCACAAATTAAATAAATAAATAAATAAATCCAGACCTAACATCTTTTAAGCAAAATGTGTGCATCTGGAGAAATTATTATTGTCCTATAAAGTCTTTAAAGTCTGAAAGCTATGAGGTGGTCGATCCTCACCTGTGCCAGAAGCTCTTCTGATCGTCTCAGCTTGGCCAGCGTCTCCAACGAGTGTGAGCGATGCTTTCTCTTCCCTTTCTTCACCACTCCATTGGTGACCGTGCTGCACAACGCAACAATCTCTCAGTACTGAGGTTTTATTGGTGTTATGGAGATCAATGAAGAATAAAATCTTTTGTAAATTTGAGACTAAAACAAGTCAAACCCTAGACTGACCTTTGCTGGCGCTGTAATAGCAATTACTCGACTTAACCCGTTAACGTTCATCCTAGCAAGCGACAAAGAGACGGCTGTTCACTCGTCTCAACTGTACGCGAATTAGATACGACACGGGAAAAGAAGAAGCAACAAATCTGAAAAACTCCTCGGAAAGATCCTGTGGCTCGTGTGGTCCGGCGTTTCTTTAGTACCCCGCTCACGACTTTAGTTCCTACCTGCAATAAGTTCCCATTAATTCCCAACCGTGGTTTGATTTTATCCCGTCATATACGATCTCTCATGAAACGTACATAGAGTAGTTGCGAATAAAGATTTTTTAAAAATAAAGCTCGGAAAGAAGTAACAGATATTGTCGATGCCTCTGGTGAGTTTTTACGTAGCAAGTAAATCAAAATTTCAATCAAAAAACAACTGATTTTTGATTAGCACATTGTTTAATTTGTGTTTAACTAATTAGCCTTCTGTAGCTATTACCGTTTCTCATCAGAACAGGAAAAAAAAAAAAAAATCAGGACAGGCCACGCCCACAAATCACAAGCAACTTGTCATTTGCTAGTATAAAGGCAGGATGATGATGATGATGATGATGATTTTTACCTGTTTGCATGAGGGGGCTTCATGGACTTCCTGCCCTTAATCTTAATCTCATGTGAGGCTTTTTCCTGTTCCCTGTCCGACGGCAGTTCTGAGTTCTGAGGGCCCGGAGGGAAGCGGATCCGTAACCCAAACAGGTGTTTCTTCTTCTTGATCTCCTTCCCGGACATGAACCTGAAACCCAACACCTCGTCACGCTGACCCAACACACTTTAAATATATATACATTAATGTAAATGATAAACTCTGTGTATAGACTTACATGGTCGGGTTGCTATTAAGTGCTTCCAGAATTTTTTCATACCGCTCTGATTTGGGCGTGTCTGTGAGCTGGAGAGGGAACAGAAGACGACAAGTGGTGCTGAACAGATTTCACGTGAACAGATCAGACGATATATTATACGAAATGAGACGTAATGAGACGAGAACGAGATGAGAAAGAGACGAGAAAGAGACGAGAAAGAGATGAGAAAGAGACGTACCTCGCCGAGCTGAAGCCTGTCCCAGTTCTCGTTAATAAAAGCCATGAGCTCGAGTTCGGAGTCGAAATATTTCTTTTTGTGAATAACACTCAGATTGTAGAGGCTGAGATGTGCAACATCTACCCTGTAGATACACAGAGGGGAAAAAATTAAGAAAAAAAAGCAGCCGGACTTCTAATATTGATCATTTTAAAGCATATTGACTGCCTGTAAAACTCCTGTCCTGAAACTCACCATCTCAGAGGCAGCCGTTTGAGGTACTCTGGTCCACTACTGCAAACTGAACAAATAAACTGATAAAACCTGCATGAGAAGGGAAAAACAAAAAAAGGAAAAAAACACAAGGTTTAGGATAAAATTTTAGAAGTTTAGAATTTTTAAAAGTTTACTTTTTATTCACACTTTTTAAATTATTTATTTTTTAGTTTATAAAGTTTTTATGTTCCTCTTTCTGTCACCACTGTTATTTATTTTATTATTATTATTTTATTATTGATTGTTTTGTTTTTCTTTGTAAAGCAATTCGAGTTTAAATGTGCTTTGTAAATAAAATGTATTATTATTAAGCTATTTTTAACTATTTTATTTTGACTATTTTATTTTGACTATCTTTGATTCTTTAACTTCTCTTTTTACTTCACACTGCAAAGCATATATTAATTCAGTTATTTACATATAATACTTTTATGTTTATTACCTTATATTTCTTTACTTCTTACTTCACACTGTACACAGTAAAAGTGCTAAACAAATTATTATTGTTAATATTATTAAGAATTTTGTTGCTATTTGCATGCTTTCCTAGTTTAATTATCTTTTATTTCTATTTTAACTAATATAATTATTACTTATAATTTATTTCTTTATCTTTTTATTAACTTTGCACTGTAAAACACTTTGAGCTGTTTTTTATTTTAAATGCATAAAATATTTTTTCATCATTATACTGCCATTTTATTATTTTATAAAGCACTTTAAGATGCATTTTAAATGTATGTATTTTATATAAATAAAATTTATTAAGAAGAAGATGAAGAAGAAGAAGACAGGTGCTGGATTAAGTGCTTATCCATGTTTTATATATATATATATATATATACACACTCACACACACACACACACACACACACACATACATCTCTATAGCATGTCCCAAAAGTCTCCATACATAAGAGGAAAGAAACACTATTTAGCAAAATGTCTTCCAAAATATTTCATAATTTAAAATATATATATAGTTTATACTATATATATATTTTTTTTTCAGAGAGCCTTTAAGAATGCCTTTGACAAAAGAAGAAAAAATATTGAAAGCTGTCACATGGTTGCGAGGGACACTGACGAAGACACAACCAACATGCTGCTGGCAAACACACAGTCCCCCCTGTGTGTGTGTGTGTGTGTGTGTGTGTGTGTGTTTTCTGTACCTGTCTCCGTTGAGCATGGGCCTCTGTAAGCACTGGATGCACGCTTCGTGGAACCACTGCTTACATCTGTTACACTGCAGCATTTTCAGATACCACCTGAGGAAGAGAACACACTGTCTGTGATTAAGCAGAACAAAAGCGCGTCATTTCTTTACTGATACTTCATGGTAACAGTTTGGGGATATACAGTGTGTGTATATACAATGCTGTGCAAAAGCTTTAGCACAAATTTTGCTGTAGATTTTTATTTTATGAATTCTGCATTATCGAGTCAGTACAAAAACATTTTTAAATTTCCAAACCTTACTTTTCCCAAAAAAGATAATCTTACAGAAAAATGTTTGTACGTCAGTAAAGAAAGCAGCAGATTCCATAAGAGACACTTTTCAGATAAAAACAGAATGAAGGCTGCTGGGTTTCGCTGCAGAAATAAGAAGTGAGTCGACAGTCAAAGTCTCCAGAAGAACTGTGGCTGCTTCTGCAAGATGCTCAGTAACACTTCCAGCTCATTTCCTTATAAAACTGCACACACTGCACCTGAGAATACTATTTAAGGGGGGGAAAAAAAAAAAAAAGGCAAAAGAGTCTTCACACCAAACCCTGAGATTGTTTAGTTTATTACTGCTTACTGAACATTGTAGTAGTAGTTTCTTTTAAGTAGATTTACTTTCATTATTTTTGAAGTCATCTTTACAGCATTTCTTTGCATGCACCTAAGATTTTTGCACAGTACTGTATATGTGAGTGTGTGTATATGTGAGTGTGTGTGTGTATATGTGAGTGTGTGTGTAGTGTAGTGTAGTGTAGTGTACTGACTCTCCAGGCCCTCCACAGTAGCAGTAGCACTGCTGGATGTTGGTTTTATGGCCCTGGTCCCACACCAGCTCCTCCAGGGTGTACGGCAGCGACTGCTTCATCTCCTGCAGCGCTTTGGCGTTCGGCCCTTTCTTCAGCGCGCCACCTCTCTGCAGTGACAAAGCGACGGAATAAACAAACCGACAAACCGTTCCACATCTTTCCTCAAGTGGAAGGAACGGGTTTACATTATTATCAAAAGACCTACATTTACTACAAAATGATCATGGACATACAACATGTGGCATTAGAAAGAAAAGCGGCGTAGAGGTGATTTTACCGGATCAGAAAGCTTCTCGTATAGACCTATAAACCTGTAAATAAACCTGTGGCAGGAGTAACAGCAAAAAAATTAAAATAAAAACGTTTCACAGCAGCAAACCTTTGTAGTTGTGGCAAACACACACTCTCGGCAGAGCCATTTATCGTCCGACGCAATCACGCAGGCATCGATGACGGGCGCGTGGCAGAGCTGGTGGTATCCTGTACGATAACGTAAATAAAAAAAAAAAATTGTTTTCTAACAAATACAAAGACAAGACGTCAAAATGCGTTCCATTTCCACCACAGCGCTGCTGAATTCTGCAGCTGTGACAGGAGTGCAGCTTCAAATCACAAGTGTATATTAATGCATATACGTTTACAGTACATATATTATCGTTTCTATGGTAACGTCTCATTCGCAGATATAATCGTTGTAATCGCTGATATGCTGAGGAGATGCTTATTTAACATTAATGGAAGGAGTCTCCAGTGTCAGAGGTAAAGCTGTAACTTTAAGTTATCTGGCATCTTCAGGACAGAGGAGTTTACGGGTTTATTAGTTTACGAGGAGTTTAACATCGAGAGAGAGACAGAGAGAGAGAGAGAGAGAGAGGCTGGTGAAGGAACTACTGATTATAACTGCCACAAGCCTAAACGTCACTGCAAACGGATAAAAAGTGTGACGTTTCGGCAAACCGCTGTGGCGCAAGAGGAATAAAACACTTCAGGACATGATGTTATAGGAAAATAATCAACTTCAGGGTCTAAACAGTCACTCTGCTTCATCACACTACTCCAATTTGAACACATACTCATGTCCCCTGTCCTGTGTGACTATCTGGTACCAAAGTACCAAACCCCAAACACACACACACACACACACACACACACTCACTCCAAGGTCATAAAGAGATCACCATGCTGCTGCGTGTGATGAAGACGGAGTCTGTGTGTGCCTGTACCTTGTCCACACTTGTCACAGATGACTATTTCGTTGGGCGGTTCTGAGCTTTCATTCTGGCATATGGTGCAGAGCATCTCCCCTCCACTGTCCCCTGTAACACACACACACACACACACACACACACACACACACACACACACACACAAAACCATGATCATCATCTCTATTTTCAGCTTTCAGATTCAGAAATGAGATCAGACTTCAGTGAAGTGAAGTGAAGTGACTTGTGGCCAAGTAGGGTGACCCATACTCGGAATTTGTGCTCTGCATTTAACCCATCCAAGTGCACACACACACAGTAGTGAACACACACACACAGTAGTGAACACACACACACAGTAGTGAACACACACACACAGTAGTGAACACACACACACAGTAGTGAACACACACACACACACACCGTGAACACACACCCGGAGCAGTGGGGAGCCTTTTTTGCTGCGGTGCCCGGGGAGCAGTTGGGGGTTCGGTGCCTTGCTCAAGGGTCTCACCTCAGTCGTGGTATTGAGGGTGGGAGAGAGCGCTGGTCATTCACTCCCCCCACCTACACTCCCTGCCGGACCTGAGACTCGAACCCACAACCTTCAGGTTCACCTTCGGGTTACAAGTCCGACTCTCTATCCATTAGGCCACGACTGCCCCGACTTCAGGTGGCAGTGGTAGCTCAGTGGTTAAGACATTAGACTACTGATCAGAAGGTCATGAGTTCAAACCCCAGCACTGCCACTGCGGGGCCCTGGAGCAAGGAGGAGGCCCGTAACTTGGCAACCAATCAAATGTCTTGGGCTATTATGTGTATCCGAGGGCCAGGCCCTTAACCCTCGACTGCTCAGTTATATAAATCACTCTGGATAAGGGATTCTATCAAATGCCAGAAATGTAAATTTGCAATGTGCGTCTTTAGTAAATACGAGTGTAAAGGCAGGAGGTTTCTGGTTCCATCCTAATAACCGAACGTCTGGTAGCAGGAAGGCTCAATTTCTGCTACCAATTGAAGGAGCAACTCATATTATGAAATTATACAAATTTCTGCATTAATTAACCACCAAGCTAATGGTTTATCAGCCCGTTTTTGTCGCCGTGGTCAAAAATCTTACATTATAAAAGAAAAAAAAATTCTTTTGGTCATGAAATCTTAATGAACGCATCATGTGACACACACACACAGTCTAAATGTTATATATAAAATGTAAACATTCCTGCTATGATAGCTGTATAACAATCCAATATCGCAGGTTTACAGCTTTAGGACGCCAGTAATTTTAATCCCGCCCGGGACAGAGCTAACGATTTACACCGGTAAAGTGAAGTGTGGGAGAAACTGTAAAATGCAACATGGCAACCAATCAAATGCAATATTTAAGCAGCGTATCTCTACGGTTTAGTCACTTACCTGTCTGAATGTCCTTCCAAAGAACCCAAGATTTAGACTGATCTTCAAAAACCACAAAACAGCAGTGCTTCTGTTTGTTTATCTGCAGGAAGAACACATCACACGGCTCCGTAAGCGAGCGCCGAAACATCAGAAAGCGTAACCGAACTTCAATTACATGCACAGGCTTTTTACACGTGGCCAAAATTAGCCAAAGACAATTTATTACCACATTATTAACTGCTAGTGAACCTCTATAGTATAGTAATAAGTAAGGAATAAGACACCCTGTGTTATGCTTTTACAGGAAAATAATCCACAACCAAGCGCTGTGATGAAGCGGAGTTACCGTTACCATGTCAACGTCGATTACTGTTACCGTGTCAACGTCCTGTAAGTGGTTTATTCCTCTGATGCCACAGCAAACAATTACAATTTTCTATTTACTAAATAATACTGTTATTGCTGGGTTTTTTTTACCGCTTCTAATCTTTAACAGTTACCTTCGTGATTGTCCCCAGATAAAACAAGCCATCAGACCAGCGAGCTAAAACATCCTGGCCCTCCTCGAACTTATTAGCGAGCTTCTCCGTGTCGCCCTGCCCATTTCTGAGCGAGAGTTTGGACAAGGACACGGGAGACTCGTCTTGACGATGAGACGGAGACTTGCGATGGGAGCTCGGACTGTTTACGACCGTTGAGTCTCTGTAGGGGGAAAAAAAAAAACAAAGATGACTTTAATTCACAAAGCATTTATTAAACAAGTAGTAAAACACTCCGCGTCACGCATCGCGCCGTTAGAGGAAAATAATCAACCACGAGGTGGTGTGATGACGTGGAATTACGCCATGATTATTATCTCATGGTACATGACATCCGAGATCATAATGGCAGAGATAGTTTTATCTCACATTTACAGAAAAATCTTAAAAAAAACAAGTGAAAATAAAACATGAAAACGTACATGAATGCATTTTTTAACATCCAGCAAATTTAGTTAAAAATAGAGAAACAAAAACATTGAAGATCACATGATCTTTTACAAAGAACTTATTAAACTGTAAAGTTATATATTGACGTAAACTGAAAAATATTTTATACATGTTTTTTTTTTTAAAGATTAAGCTAATTTGGTTGAAAGAAAACAAAAAAAAAAGGAAAAACATAAATATTATAAATATAACACTCTTTGCAACATCTTAAAAAAAAAAAAAAACCTGGATGCCAGATATTATTCGACGACTGTACGACCATTCTGAAGAAAAATATTTTACTATTATATCATGTAAACAGGTTTATAATATTTTTATACATATTTGTTTAAATATCCAGCTAATTGGAAAAAGAAAAGCATAATATATTTTTTAAAAAGTAGACAGAAAAAATACATACAGCTATTTTTGCCAAATTTATCTAAAGAACAAGTGAAAGACGACTCGATGTGAGAAATTATTCGACGAGTATTTGAGCATTTTGCAGAAATGAATAAATCGCTGTCGTGTAAACATCTCGTGTAGTTTATAAGATTTTACACCTCCGTTTTTTGTGAATTACAGAACGTCAGATATCTCCACCTTTTCAAAAAGGACGGATTAAGCATAGTCTAATAATTAATAGAAATATTCTGGGTTTTATTTGTAATTTTAATCAGTGTACATATTCGAAAATATATATATATTAGAGAGTCATAGAGAATAATATATAATAATTATTATAAATAAAAAATAAAACTGGAGACTTGTACAAAATAAACAGAGAGAGAAAACAGAATAAAAGACTTTCTCATTTTGTTAATGTATTGACTAAACTAGGGACAAAGATTTTCAGAAGACAGTTAAAGGATAAATGTAAAATATAAGACATTTAATGTGTGTGTGTGTGTGTGTGTGTGTGTGTATGTGTGTGTGTAAGTTATTGTTTGTGAGCTGAAGAATTAAAAACTCTGCATTTATTTCAATTCATGTGTAAATATTACAGTTTCTCTGTTAATGGGAGAGTGTAATATGACATTTTCGGTATAAAATGTTTATTTTTCATTATTTTTAAAAAGGAAATACCACCTCTCTCATACACACACACACACACACACACACACACACACTCCCCCATTCAAATCCACTGTTACCTCATTCGGCCACTTCCAGCGCTTAAAATGCTGCATATACAGGAAAAACCATTAAACACACAGGCTTTCTCCGCTTCCTCACTCCCGCAGGCTTTCTCTTAATAACTCGCGGCTCGTTATGGATTTTCAAAATACACCAAACGAGTGTTTTTCTCTCTTCAGCCTCGCCATTTTGGTTTCCCGCTGAGACGCAATGCATTGTGGGAAAGCACGAACCGTCCGTGACGCTCTTCTGTTTTTCTTTCAACACCCGTTTTCGGATAACAAAAAAAAAAGGGGGGGGAAGACACACGCCCCTTCTGGCACCGCCCTCTCTTAAATCCACACGCTGCGATTGGTCAGTGTTCGACGCTCGCGAAGCAGTTCTTCTCCGCGATTGGTCAGTATTCGACGCTCGCGAAGCAGTTCTTCTCCGCGATTGGTTAGTCTGGAAAAAAAAACGGCTCGCGCACGAATTCTTCGTATATAAAAACGAGGTCGGCTGTTTAGCTGACTGTTAGCAACCGGCTCAAGTGTCGAAAAACACGAAAGATTTTGGGCGTAGCAAAGAATTAAGACTTAAAGGTGCAATAGTCAATTATTTTTCACCAATAATGCGGAAAATTATGTAGAAAATACAGTTTAAGCTATTGTCTCAGAGCAAGTGTATTAAGTGGCTTGAAAATAAACAAGTTTGGAAACCTGGCTTCCGGTCCGGAATGTTTGTTTGTATTTAGATTGGCCTCTTGTCAGTCATTTTATAGACACGCCCCCAACACCCTTTCACATCCTCAAAAATCATAATGAGGAGAAGTTGCATGTTTGTAGAGCTGTGACTCGGCTTTCAAGCAGCTGAATATCCGGGTGCGCGTTAAAGTGATGTCATGACATGACAGTCCTTGCTAATGCTAACTCTAATTGAACCACCATAAGTTTTAAGAGATGATAAGATGTATGTTTATTGATCCCCTGTAGGGGAAATTCAAGGTGACACAAGCACAAGTAGGAGTAATATCAAAGAAAAGAAAAGAATTTCTATAAATACCTATACAATAGAAATAATAGAAACAATAAAAAAGATCAGTGTGTATGTACATATGCTAGAGTTTTATTTGTTTATGAACATGTGCAATATCCTTGGTATTTATATACATGTGTAATATCTGTGGAATGATAGTTAACCGTTGAGTGTGTGTGTGTGTGAGAGAGAGAGAGAGAGAGAGAGAGAGAGACTCAGTCAGTGGAGTAGGAGGTACTGGGTACTGTTGAATTGTAGATTCTGATGGCTGATGGCACGAAAGAGCCCTCCGGCCGTTTTGAGGCACGTGGCTGGATGAATCTGAGGCTGAACATACTCCTGAGTCTCCTCAGCTCAGCACTGAGAGGATGAGAAGGATTGTCCATGATAGCTTTCAGCTTCCTCTCATCCTCTTCCCAGTCACTGCCTCCACACTCTCCAGGTCCATCCCCACCACAGAGCTGGCCTTCCTCACCAGCTTGCTCAGTTTGTTGGCATCACAAGTCCCAATGCCACCATCACCAGCAACACCACAGCATAGAAGATAACGCTGACCACCAAGACAGGTAAAACATCCAGCGATTGAGACTAAAACATATATTTATATTTATAACAGCATTTTAAGGCTGTATTGACTCACACAGATTTATCAAATATCAAGTCTCATTCATTATACAGTGGATAACTTTACCTGGAGATTATAGACTTCAAGCTAAAAGACCCTGATGCTTATAATGAAGATCTTTCCAACACACGTAGCACTGCTTGACTCTATAGCATATAGTTATAGAAGAGTAATGATTTATATTTTCACTATCTGGAGTCCCCCAGATGAGGACGGGTTCCCTCTTCAGTCTGGTTCCTCTCAAGGTTTTTTCCTCATGTCATCTCAGGGAGTTTTTCCTCACCACCGTCACCTCTGGCTTGTTCATTAGGGATAAATCTAAATATATATATATATACACCCACATATTGTTAAAAGCGCTATATAAATAAAATTTAAATCGAATTGAAATAGAAATCGAGATATTGACAGCTATCATCAACAATCTCTGAACTGACAGTTAGCTAGATTCACCAGCTAGTCATATAATATGCATATTAGTATGCAAAAAGTCTCAGTTATAAATACTAAGAATACTTACTAGATAGTTATTACATAAATAGCTTTATTTCTGATCACGTGGACGCTCATTAACAACACAGCAAGATAGAATTAAATGAAGAATTAATCATGACTGGGTAATTGTCCTAGTTTCTGTTGAAAAATGGCTTGTTACCAAGAAACTTGTGTCTTGCAAAATTGAATTTTGTGTTGATTTTAATAAACAGATTTATGTCAATGTTTGTAGAGACATTAATTAATAATTAATTAATTAATTAACTCTAATTAACTTTTTTTTTTATGAGAAGAGGTGATGATTGAGGTTTTGACTGCAATACAGGATTGGAGTGCCAACAATTTAGTATTATTATACTAATTCTAAACACTATATATAGCTTCTCTAGCTTCTCAGTATTTTTGGAGAAAGTGTAACTGTATAATCCAAAGGTAAAACAGCAAAATTCACCTGCAAATGTCAGGGGATTTTGCTGTGTTAGTTAAAAAAAAAAAAAAATAGGGATGAGTCCAAAGATTACAGATTTAAAACTTTAGTCTTGAATCAGGTGAGTAACTAATTTAATCTATTCCTCTGTGGTGTACAACACTTCAGGACATGCTGTCATTGGAAATTAATCACCTTTGTGGTGATAACGGTAACTCTGCTTCATCACACCACTCTGTCCTTGATTATTTTCCTCTAACAGCATGACACTGGGTGGTTTTTATTGCTTAAATATTTACTCTTGATTAGGAGTGGTGACTGAGGTTTTGATTGCAACAGAAACAGTTATTTGTATTTTTTCCCCCAATTTTTTTCTAGCTTTGGTTTTTATTGTTATTTTTTGACAGGAATGTGAAACATGAAACATGACATGTAAATGTGAGGGGATTTTCTGCTAGTGTAGTGGATTAGTGTAGAAAATAGGGGGATTTCTAAAGACAAAATTTCTTTAAACCTTTAGTCTTGAGTCTGCATTGCTTTGTCACTTCTTAGTTTTTCAGAAGTAAAGTGTCTTCTTTGTTTTGATACATTACTGTAACCCTCATTTTTTCTTTCTTTATACTCTTGCTATGAAAAGTTCACTTTTCACTAGATTGTTTGTTGCTGCCTTCAAGCTCGAAATGTCGTAAAATATCGCTGTTAAATACGACAGTAAAAATATCTTTATTTTTTCTAAAACAAAGTGCGCTTTTTTGTTCTGATAAATTAATATAACACAACCAATTTTTGTCTTTATATTCTTGCTATTACTCTTGCTATGAAATTTTATTTTCGTCTTTTCACCAGAGCTTGTTTGCTGCCGTCTTCAAGCGCGATATGTCGTAAAATCCCATTGCAACATCCCAACCCGGAAGTAGCGGATAAAACCTGGGGCACTTGAATGCAGCATATGGTGATCATGAAGCCTGAGGGGTTTTCATAAGAGCTGAACGTGATCCAGGTCTCTGCTGAAGCTTTGGGATACAGTGTGCAACTAAAAGAGAGATTACTGGAAAGTAGAAATGGTTATGTTTCGAGATGAAGAGTGTGATGACGCGGTGCAGTGAGCAGAAAAGTGGCATTCCGGCAGCTGCGATGCTTTTCTTGTTTTGCAGGGTGATCACATGTTTGAAATGAACTGTTTCTGCTATGGCGAGAGGTCTGTTTCCACGGGCCTGGATCACCAAGTCTTACCTCTTTCACGTGGGTATTTTCTTTTCTCTCTTTTCCCTCTTTCATTCATTTTAAGCATGGGTGCATGCATATGGATTTGAGGATTGTGTTTATCATTCCTGCAGTCAGTTTGACTCATGCACAGATCTGGAAAAGTATCCACAAAATTCACATGCACTCAGTTCCAGACTTGGGAAAGTTTCTGTTACTGTTGATTTTTCACCAAATTCCACATCCTCCCTAATGCAGCACATCACATTTCCATGCTTTATTTTCTTCAGGATGAAGTTACTGATCTTGCAGGAAAAATATTGAAAAAGTCTGACACTGTTTTGAAAACTGAATGACAAGAAATGCAGCCTGGGTTTTTAAAAAAAAAAAAAAAAAAAAAAAAAAGCCAGTCTTCATTCTGTCTAAGCAAACTTTAAAAGTCTTAGAGTCATAAGACCATAATTTTAACAACCTTTATAGAAAATAGCCCTTTTCATTTTGAGTCCAAAATCTCAAAGTTCTTTACTTAAAAGTTGAAAAACATTACACAAAGAATTTTTAATGCATGCACTTGTCTGGAAATGTATAACATTTTATTGCACTCGACTCCAGATCTGGTAAAAGTATGGCTATTCTGAAACTGTTTTGGGAAACACATGGATATTTTACTGTTCTCAAAGTAATACAGACACCAAATCTGTTGTCTTTAGACATTTTAACCTCCCTGAAGCAGCACATTTCTTGTTTGTTTTTTTTTTACACTTCATGATAAAATTAATGATGTGGAAAAACTTCCAGGGAAAGTCTTGGAAATATTCTGGAAATTTTTTCACAAGTAAATGACAGTTACGAGTCTTTATTTGGATTTTTACAAAATTAATACAGTGGCAAAAAAAGCTGCTGCCGTCATACGTTATTTATACCGTGTTTAAATCACATCATTTTGTGTAAGTTGGTTTATTTAGGAGCATGTGCTTACGTTACTGAATAAATAAACTGTCACTGTATGTTTTAGATTCAATTTATTTCCATTTTGATTTATTTCAATAGATTACATAAGGAAGGACACATGGCAGAGCGTGCTGTCATTGGAAAATAATCAACGACAGCGTGGTGTGATGCAGGTTTAGCAAGAACAGCACTCCCTGAAGTGTTTTATTCCTCTTATACCCCATAAATCTGACAACATTAGCAGTCACGTTCCTCTAGTCACTCCCTGCCAACATCAGACTCAGATAGGAGGCGTGGCCTAAAGTTTGACGTTAGAGTTTTATGGTAGAAAAGATCAGAATTATGATATGGTTCATTTTTTTTGTATTTCTTTCTTTTTTAAACCCAGACAAACCTTTAAACGTGAGTATGTGTGGATTTACACATGCAGGTTGTACTGTGCTAAACCCGTGGCTATGAACGTCCTGTATTTAGCAACATTTGCCTCGTAGCTCGAGTGAAAAACTAAAGAAGCAAAACATGTGCAGACACAGAACATGTCTCGGCAGATCAGATCCATTTCTGGAAAGCGTATTGTGAAATAATTCATCACGATATCAGATCACACCAATTTAGATAGCATCATCTCTATGAGTGATTTAAGTAATGTGTTATTTTATTTTCTCAAGATTTCTGATAATTTAAAAAAAACTAAAGAAAATAGCTGGGTTGTTGTGTTTTTCATAGTTTTCTCTGCTCCTATAAGTGTTTTTGCAGCCGGTCTCTCTGTGTGTCGGGGGTGTAGTCTGTGTAATTCCTGTGGCTGCAGCAGGAACGCTGAGTCTGCGGGAATGATGCTGGACTCATCCCCGAACAGCCAGCATGTCTACACTCCAAGACAAAAAAAAAAAAAAAAAAAAAAAAAACGCGTAGGGACACGTGGCCAAAATAACTCGTCTTGTAAAGTCGCTCCTGGTGGAAATGTGTTTCTGCAACATGCAGATGGAGGAGGTTGGACGTCTGTCAGGAGTTTTACGAGATAAAGGCGCACGATGATGCTGTTATTCACCGGCCAATCAGATAAACTCAATGTTTCCTAGACAACAACTTCCCAAAGGAGAACTTATTAAAGCATAATTTGTTATGAGGTCATGACTAGAAAGTGGAATTGAGACGTACACCAAGGACACGAGTGTAAAAGAGTCTAATTTATTTTTTTTATTTTGTAGCTGCGGGGTTTGGTGGTAGGCCTGGGTGGTGTCACAATATGCTTTTCTCAGATATCGTGGATATCATGATATCTCTATTATTATTTTTTTAAATGTTACAGTCTGACTATAATAATAATAAACAAGTTATTTCGAATAATTAATATATCAATTAAAACCTTCACTGTGCACATAACAATGTGCATGGCAACGCACTTCAGTCACGTAGTCTACCTCAGCGCGCTGGGCCAGTTCACCTCAGACTCCGTTGTTTTTAAAAAAAAAAAAAGAAAAGAAAAGCAACAACATCAACTGTACAAAAAAATCCATCACATGAAAGATCCTCACAGTTTCAGTGAAAGTTCCTGCTTTACGTGATGATAACACTCCTCCTCGCTGGAGATGTCCAGCTCAGTCCACGTCCTGGCACTTTGTGCGTTGGAAATATTCACCATATTCCACCAGGACTCGGCGTTACACTCGGAGTCGCTTTGCAATCATCAGCGGATAGCAGTGATCCTGTGAGATCAGTTACACTCGAGTGTTAGAGCATTACTCTGGGACTGTAGTCTCAGAGTATCGGCTGTGGAGAAGCACCATAAACCGCACTTCTTCTACAGCGTGAACCACTCCAAAGTGATTTGGGACCGAGCTGCTAAACCGAACAGTGTATTAGGCGGTCATTTAAATATTCGAAACATGAAAACATGTTTTTGAAAAACTGCTAATGGACTCGAACTTGGAGTTTCTGTGTTTATCTGAAACATGGCTGACTCAATCATCTCCTAGTTCTGCATTAGCATGTGCCTATAAGACAGGAAAAGTGGTAGGGAAAAGTAAGCAGATTCATCTTGAATGCTCAGATGAAATTGAATGTACTGCCGTGGCTTTTACTTTATCTTTGCAAATGTCCTTCACTGTTGGTGGAGTCTACAGACCCCCCCCTCATCTCATATCTCATTTTATGATCATTTTAGAAACTTACTTAAAGAAGTAGATACAAGTAAAGACTGCATTGTCCTTGGTGATTTTAATCTGAATTGGTCTGACAGAAAGACCAAAAGGAAACTGAAAGAAATAACTTGATTAGATGACCTTCCACAACAGGTTGAGGGTCCTACACAGATTACTGCTTCCTCACAAACTCCACTAGATCTCATTTTTACCAATAAACCAGAGTAATAAAAACCTTTAACATTCTGACTGGATCATAATCAGATCATAATGTGACAATAATAGGTTTGTTTATCATAAAAACAAGCAGAAACATTTATACAGAATACCAAAAACAGATACGAGCGCATTTGGAGAAAAGCTCAGACGAACTGACTGGGCACCTCTCTGGGCACCTCTCTTATCCACTGAAAATCCAGAAAAATCCAGAAAATGTGCACCAAGCCCTCAAACATAGAATAAACAGTATAAAAGTACAAATATGTGAAACAAGTTGGAAACAAATCGCAGAAAGAACAGTCTGCCTTGGATGAATGACCGGATATGGAGTCTCATGAAAAATCGTGACTTCGCTTTAATTAGGACAGGACCAACTTGTGTTCAGTAGCCTACGAAACAAGGTAGTTGAGACATTAAGGCAAGCCAAGGCACAATTTTCTGTTAATATTATAAATGAAGCTAAGGGTAATTGTAAAATACTATGGCAAACCATTAATCAAGTGATAAAGAAAGACTTTACATTATGCAAAAGACGCCTGGAATTAGATCTTAATATAGAATTACTGACAAGTCTGATGAAATTGCAGGTACTTTTAATTATTATTTCGTTGACTCAGTTCAAAGCTCGTCTGATAATTTTGCAATAAGAACTAAAGAAATTATTCTTCCCAACTTTGGCATGTCCTGTATTTCATTTAATAAGTCTCTGAGCATACAATTTACAATATCTTAAGAACCCTTAAAAACTCTAATGCCAACGATGTGGATGGCCTAGTGTAGTTTTTTGAAAAACAATAAAGCCGTCTTGTAAATCTGAAAGATCAGGCCGTGTATATATATATATATATATATATATATATATATATATATATATATATATATATATATATATATATATATTTCCAGATTGCTGGAAAACTGGAGTAATCACCCCCAGGTTTCAAGGCTGGTGAAGCAACCAGTGTTGCCAACGACAGGCCCATTTCAATCCTATCAGTAGTTAACAAGGTCGCAGAAAAGCTATTAACAGAGCAGCTTGTGAACTAAATACACAAAATAATTCATTGTTCCCTGTGCAGTTTGGGTTTAGAAAACAACACTCAACGGAAACTGCTGTTGGCTTTAGAAAACGATCTTTAAATGTAAATTTTATTACAGATTTTTACCATTTTTTCTCCTTTTCAGCGTTACTTTCTTTATAAGAATAAAAATCACCAGACAAATTATTTCTAAGGTTTATATTTTTCAATGCGACGCTACTGCTTTGCTGGCATATCGTTACATCGTGATAGGTATTGTGTATGGTGTATCGTATAAATATCCTGAAATGTCGTGAAGTGATGGTTTTGTCATATCGCTCATATTTCTCAGAGTGTGATGCTGTTCAGGGTGCAGGCAAACAGGACGACCACGGTCCTGCTCAAACCTGCACCACCACTGACCTGTTTATACTGAACACTGAAGTTTAAGTGCCTGAAATCAGATTCTTCCTAATAACAAAAGAAATCACATCCTTTTAATCTCGTATTCACGGCAGGAACAGGAGAATAAACGCCCACGACGTGCTTGAGCTGTGAGGCTGTTTAATATTACTCATCGTATTTTTAATTCAGCATAAACACTTTAATGCTCTGCCTGCCAGGATTCAGAGCTGATATTTACACAATTCCACTGTAAATATTTCGAGATTGCATTGTTTAAAACATGGATATGACTAGGCAGTCAGCTATTTGCACTTCAGTTCAACCTGTAGACCAATCCAGCGGCTTTACTTTAGTTCAGTCTTTATCAGCATCTAACACTGTCTCTCTGACAGGATGAAAATATGAAGAAATATGAACAGAATATAAATTTTTTTGATTAAATGCAAGGATTGAGATACAGGGATAATAATGTTCCATCACAGTGATGGATTTTTTCACCGTGTCAGTCTTCTACACTTTAAATTTAACATTGATGTAACTGTGTAAAATAAATTATGGGAACAAAACGGTAGCTTTTATGTAATTTGCCAAAAAATAAATAAATAAATAAAACCCTTAGCATTGTTGTACAAACTGCATGTGTACATCATCAGCGTTCTTAAAGGACTTGTGTTACATTATCAGCTCGAGTAAAGTTCGTCAGATAAATGTTCACGTACAAAAACACTTTGGACTAGGGCTGGGCAATCTGAAGATATAATATCCAAATTGTGAGAAATTATGTCATAAGGTACTTTATTATTATACCTTTATAACACTTAAAAATGTTTTTTTTTAAATAATTACAAACAGAATGAAACTAATTTCTTACTTGAAGCTTTTTTTCCCTCGCTATTTCAGTGTTATATAATACACTTTATGTAAACGGTAAATAAAACTCAGGTTTCTTTTTAATGCAGCGATACGGTTTCACTCGGCGTTTCTTTGCACATTACTATCTCGTGATGTGTATCAGGTATCACAGAAATGTCAAGTGTCGCAATTTGGTGTTTTTTTTTTCCCCTAGTGTGGACTTTAAAAGGAAGTGGAAATATGGGGGGAAAATCAAAAGGATAAAGATGAAATGGAAACACACATGATAAAAATGAGGAGGAAAGGAAAAAAAATGGAAGCGTACGTAAAAGAAAAAATATTAATAATAGGAATATTTTAATGTATAATGTGACTGAACGATCGAAATTTTATTAGAGAATTAATTAATTAATATTTAAATAAATAAATAACCATGTATGTGAATAAATCAGTGAGTAAATAGGTAAATAATTATATAAGAAAGTCAATAAGAAGGTAAACAGAAATTAAACGAGTAAGAAAGAAAATATATAAATAAAGTAAATAGGTTAGCAGTTAATAGGTCCATAAATAAATAAATAAATAAATAAATAAATAAGAAGGTCAATAAGTGAGCGAGTAAATAAGAAAATAAATAAGAAAGTGAGTAAATAAATAAGGAAATAATTAAGTAAATCAGGGGTTTAAAAACTGAAGCATTATTTTCTATCATAATTTTTCTTCGTGATTGTTTTACTCATTACTTGTTTTCACTTGCAAATAAATGTGTGTGTGTGTGTGTGTGTGTGTGTGCAGGTTCGGCTGTCGTATGTGCGGGTGAAGTACCTGTTCCTCACCTGGCTGGCGGTGTTTGTGGGGAGCTGGGTGGTGTACGTTCAGTACTCGTCTTACACAGAGCTGTGCCGAGCGCACGAATGCTACACCACCATCGTGAGTCTGCATTTCTGTTTAATACGCCACTGTCAGTACGATCATACTCACATCATACAACAATGCTGCTGTGCCTGATACACTCGTACCACACACACACACACACACACACACACACACACTACTTAAATATTTAATTCTAGGATAATAATACAATAACAGTATACAGTTATTCACAGGATTTTTAAAATGTAAACGTGTTTCGGAGCACCACCTGATAGCTGGCATGTGATTTACACTCTACACCACAGCGCTACTGAATTCTGGATTCTGATTGGCCAGAAGGTGTTGATACATTTTCTATAACAGCAGCTCTGACAGTAGTGCAGCAGCTACGAGTTGTTATCGTTATGGTTTCTATAGTAACGGCTCATTCACGCAGAATCGTACGCTCAGACGCGCCACATAAACGGATTACCCAAACCGAGTGCAGTCGTTGATGTGGTGAAGTTTTCCGTAAGGAAACATAAGGAAACTTTTATGTAACATTTATGGAAGGAGTCTCCAGTGTCAGCGCAGGACAGAGGGGTTTCCACTCGGTAAAATGACGAGCAAAAACAAATAGAGAGAGAGAGAGGCTGGTGAGGGAAAGACTGTTTATAGCTGCTGTAACGTAAGTGAGAACTTGCCTTTCTTCACAGAGGCTACGACATTAAAAGTGGCTATAAACGGATAAAAAGTAACCAACTTCAGCATGTTAAGAGAAACTCCACTGATTATTTTCCTAACCTGGTCCACTCTTCTCTCAGTGTGATAAATACAGAGCGGGAGTGATCGACGGCTCGGCCTGCAGCAGTCTGTGTGACAAAGACTCGCTGTATTTCAGGAGGTGTCTCTCCAGCAAACCCAACAATCAGGTGAGCGTTGAGTAAAGATCACTCGTCCAAATCATTTTAGACTTCATCAGCAGCAGTTTCTGCTCAGACGTGTCGTTACTGATGAGTTCGTCCGTTTCTGATACTGTGAGGAACATGCATCGGATAGAGTGCAAACGTTTGTGCCCCCTCATCCTTTGCTTTCTGGGTAGAAATATTGTCTGAGTTTGATCCTCATTTATTGTTTTTCAACCGAAATGACGTGAATATTACACAAATCACGTCATTATTGTTAATAGCTTGCTTAAAAGTTTGTATCCCCATTGATATAAAGTCATTTCATTTAAGAGATTCACTACAATCCTCAAAAAGTTCTTAAAGGCAAGCGTACATTTATACATCATACATTCAGAAATATCATGTAATTTTGATTATTTTTTACTTTTTTTTTTTATCAGTACACTTTTTGACTATTTTTTGTAACTTACAAAGAATGAATCGGCTGTAAATTTTAAAAAATTAATGAAAGGAAATAAATGGCATTTTGTCTGTAAACAGTCCAAATGAATGCCGGGTTTTGGAACCGTTTGGTTTTGGAGCTAGTGTTCCTTGTTGTTGTCGGCTTCATATTGTATTGGTTTCTTTAAGAGAAGGGTGTACAAACTTTTGCACTCGACTCTTAATTGAATTTGAACATGGGGAAAATGTGTCCTACAGAAAATGGAGAAAAGACAGATATGAGGTTAAATTAGTTAAGATAAGTGAAGTTCCTCTCCACGGGTCAGGTGTACACAGCGAGCTGGGGCGACGTGGACGCCGTGATCAAGTGCCAGCTGGGCGACGTGCTGCACTATGAGCTGGGAGAAGAGCTGGAGCCGAGGAAGGAGCCGGTGCTTTTCGACAAACCCACCAGAGGAACGTCGGTGGAGAAGTTCAAAGAGATGGTGTACAGTCACGTGAAGGTACGGTCGCTAACAGAACCACGTCACGATGAGCGTTAGGGTTAGAAGTAGTTCAATGAGACGTGCATCAAGCACTGGGACAAGCGTTTTAAGGATAAACTGGTGGGATGAATAAAGCACGATGTACTCACAAACACAGCTCCTGTTTGTTATAAGTCAACGCATTAGGCAGAAGCTTAAAATGACTTAAAATCCACATGATGTCTTTTTATGATCTGTGTTTAGTGGCTACATTAGGAACTGTTCTCACTCCCACTCAGCTAGATTTTGTACGAACACCGTCGACTGTTTTCTGACTTTTGTGATTCCCGGGTACAGCAAATTAAAGTCAGATCATGAGGAATAATTTACTAGTCTTTTTTTTTTTTTTTTCATTACTCCTGTCACTGTCTAGTTTTGTCCCAAACATGATGAACAGCTCTGAAGAAAAGAGGACATACTTGGATTGTTTGAATGGGAAGAACCCTGGTGTGTTCTCCAACGTGATGTGGTTCTTTAGGCAAGTGAGAATACAGCAATCATGCAAGTGAACTCTAATGAGAAACTGATTCGACTCTGAATCAACTCGAGTGCAGGAAGTGAATCAAATATGGCGTGTGAGGTTTTTTTGTTTTTTTTTTTCTCAGTATAAATGTCACTGAAAGCACAGAGCCAAAGTCCAGAGCTGTAGCGCTGCACAAATGCCATGTGTTCGAGCAGAAAGAGAAAAATGCTGGACACGATACATAAAACATCTCGTTATTTTATTTAATGATCTACTCATTTACTGAGCGCTGACTCCATGTTCTCTGCGCTCGGGCGATTTCTCCACTTGGTAAAGGTTTGTTTAATGTTTTCAGTCTCTGCATTTCTTTTTTATGTTTTATGAGGATGTTTCTCACCCCTACACGCCCTTCATAAAATGTTTTTTTGCTTCTTGGTTTGTTTAATTATGTTTGAAACCAAATAGCGAAGGAACCAAAAGTATCAAATTTGCTCTGATTTGGACTCATTATCAAACGTACTAATAGGCGTAGAAGCTAAAAGATCTCCGTTTGCATGTGCGTGGTCACTTTCTTCCTGCAACTACTTGCGTTTTTTTCCTGCGAGTTGCGTAATGATGAGGGAGTTCTAAGTTAGGTGAAAGTGGTGAAGCATGGTGATGGTTGCATAACTATTACTCGTGTCCATCTTCCCTTCCCTTTTTTCCCTTCTGCACTTAGACAATACACTTCTCATGTCTCATGTCTGATTTTTAGGCGAAGGTTGGCGAGCAGGCTGACCTCACCACGCTGGTCTCACTGGTGCTGTCGTTTGCGGATGCTGATAATGACAGGCGTGTGTCTCTCCCGGAGGCCCGATCAGCGTGGGCTCTCCTGCAGCTGGACGAGGTTTTACTCAGCGTGGTTCTGCAGGGACGCAGTCACACTCCCAAGCTGCTGGGTTTCTGTGGCGACCTGTACGTGGTGGAGCGAGTCGCGTACACGCCGCTGTACGGCCTCAATCTGTCACCGGCGCTCGAACCCTGGATCACGGCTGTGGTCGGTCGCGGCCTGGATCACTTCTTTGCTCCGTCGTGGCCTCGCAAGGCGAAGATCTCAATCGGGTTGCTGGAGCTGGTGGAGGACGTTTTCCACGGGATGTTCGGCTCGTTCCTGCTGTGCGACATGAAGCCGGGAAGCTTCGGATACACCGAGCACCACGAGCTGCGGCTTTTAGACGGGAGACACGTCGTGCCAGAGGAGGCCTTCAGACGCGTCATGCGAGTTCGCCCGTGCCAAGAAGACTCAGACTGCGTGTACAGTGGCGACTGCAGGGCGTCGTGTCGCCGAGCCGAGCGGCGCTGCAGCCCCGAGCCGAGCCGGACCAACCTGGCGCGAGCCTGCAGCGCGCTGGAGGACTTCCTGCTGCAGGGGGCGCCGACGAGCCTGCGGCCCGAGCTGGAGCGGCAGCTGAACGCCTGCATGGAGCTCACAGGCTCCGGCGAGCAGATGCAGATAGAGCACTCGCTCATCCTCAACAACCTGAAGATGCTGCTCTGGAAGCAGATCTCACACACCATCGACTCGTAACACCACACACACTGTGAGCTCGCCGTGGTACTGCTGTGTGTGTTTTGGTTTTTTAGCGTCCCACATGCTGACTTAATGATTTAGTGTCACTCTTTGAACTCTCCTACTACCTGTTATTCACTGACACAGAGTCGTTTGTAATATTGTTATATTTAAAATCTTTTTTTTTTTATTTATAATAATCATTCGACTTTAATTCACCGTACAAGTGATCTTGCTTTTATATATTCCATTCAACATTTCAGTATTCACTGTTATTCCAGGCTGGAAATTAACTCCACCCCTAATCAGACCAGATCTGCTCAGCTCCTCTCACTTCCCTTAAAAAGCAACTCGGAGAGGCTGCGAGGAAGTGGAGACGCGTCAGTGACTCCAACAAAAGAGCTGAAAATGACAAAATGGCGACTAAACAGTGAAAGAGCGCCTCCTAGGTGTGGTGTGCGCTAAATCTTACTTCTTTTATAGGGTGCCATTACTTTTGTCCTCATTGAACGGCTGGCTTTATTTGTCACAGCGTAATCTGCATATAAAATCGCAGTGACTCCTCACCAGTTTCATAGGATAGGACTTTTTTTCCGAACTAACCTCATGCTAATGGTTTACGAAGAAATTATTTCGTAGGCAGTTTGAGAAACGAGGCCCAATCAACGTATTCAAATAATTAATTATTAATGATTAAAATTTTAAATGAACCAGATCATATTCTGCCCACAGGACAGCTTCAGCACATTTATATCATAAACCTGGATTAAAGTGGAAGCGATGATCGTGGTCTGACAGTTGGCATAAGTATTGGCACCCACCTAACAGGAGGAGAGTTGAAATAGTGGCAGTATCTCATCTAACATCAGCTCTGTGTGTGTGTGCGTGTGTGTGTGTGTGTTTAACACATTTGTGCCATACGTGAGTGATCACTGATCATTCTGTTTTGTTTTTTTTTTTAAACTTTGTTCAATTTTATGAAGGGAAAACTGAAACGTTTTGCATCCATTAATTAAAGATGTGAAGTAAAAATGCTGAAGGATGCACTAACAATGAAGTAGAGGTGTGTACGGGACCGGCTTTAAATTCCCCAATGCCGCTGTTACAATTTTTGTTTTTATGGATTCTCAAAATGTTAACACATTCGCCTTTTACACCACTATGACCTTGACCAGGGTAGAGGTTACTGAAGATGAACGAATGAATGAATGAAGAGGGAAAACACGTCGCACCGCAGTACGCTCGCGTTAAAGGGAAAATCCACTCTGAGCGACTTGAATATTTATATTTTTTCGTTGTAATTAACACGTGGTGAACAACAGCGTACTGATATTCAACTTCTTTCGTTGACACGTTGCTCTACTGTCACATCCTTTAATGGTTTCCTACATTTCCCACAATGCCGTGCTGATAGGGCTGAAGTGGGATTTCGCCCTCGCTTCATTTCTGCCTAAATAGAGTGATGCATCTCACTCTGCTCAAACAGATCAACTTTCACGCTGATACCAACATCAACACTAGCGCCATCGCATCGTCATCTCGTAGATCACTAACTAGCGTCGTATAGCTGCATTGCATTCTGGGACTTTGAGTCAAGCTGCTACTTTGCTGGATTTCTCATTAAAATGACGTTGAAAAAACGTCGCTGGAAAATGGCGAGTGAGAAAAGAAACTCTTACTCTTTTGTTTTTTAGGAGCTAACAGTGAAAGCTGACATTTTTTTCTCCCATTGAACGCCATTGTAACGGCGCTAGCAACAGCAATGTCCTCCTGTGACATCACTGAGCCGCACAGCCGCTAGCTTCTCACAGGAATAACAACCACCAACCAGTTAGCACCAGAATCGCTGAAACACATCAGGAATATTTCACTATGAACATATTTCATGTGTTCCAGAGTAGCGTTTTTTCTTTAACGAACGGTTTCTGAACTTTCTTGTCGAGTCCCGCGGAAACTCTGTCCCGATGCACACCTCTACCACAAAACTGTGATCGTCTCTGTAAGTCACGTTTTTACACATTAGTAGTGCTGAGATCCTCGTTCTGCATGCTCACGGGAGAAACGACGCTCTCAAAGCTGCCACATCCTCCGTGCTGGCCGTCTCTCCGTCTGTCGGGTTTTTCAGGCAAATCTTCCTCATCTCCTCGCTCACATGCTGGAGTAAAGATAAACGGACTCTGATCTCATTCAGGTTTTAGGACTAGACTCGATTAGATGTGTTTTTTGTATTCGTCTCCTGTCCTGTGCCATCACACGAACGATCTGTTGCTGAACATCACCGCTGCTGGTTAAGGATGAAAAACAAAACAAAAAAAAGGTTCTATTTTAAAAAGAAAGTATAAATGCATGACTTTGCACATTAAAGTATTTTGTCGCATCTGTGTGCCTGGTGTTTTTAACTACTTGCTCACTTCACACTTCACTTTTACCACGAAATTCTTTTTAAAAATGTTATTTTAAAATATGAATGATTAGATTTTATCTGTACTTAATCCCTTAAAATACATTTTTTTTCTCCATTTACCAAAAAAAAAAACAAAAAAACCCTCAAATAAGTTTCACCTCACTACTTTGCCCTGGTATAAATAATGATAATAAAAATAAAAAATTATATTTGTGCAGATTTAGATTTAAAATGTTTCCAAGATGTCTATAGCATAAATTATATAAATACAAAAGAAATAAACAAACATTTTTTAGTACAAACACTAATTGTGTTTTAAACATTTTTTGGTTTCGACAGAATTGTATAAAAAGTTGTTATTTTGAAATATTACCCATGGAATCTCAAACTTTAGAAGTGAGCGCTACCTTTAACCGTAAAATAAAATCCTCCAAACCCTGCATACTGAAAAAAATGTTATTAAAGTGTGTATAATTATATTATTATATTTACTTACTTTATCTAAGAGTGTATAATTATACTTCAGCTAATTATTAGAGCCATAGAGTGTTTTATTCCAGAACTTTCCACCAAAAGAATGCATTTTTTATAGCCTTGTAGACTATTTATAGACTTGTTGACGAGTCAAACTGAGCTACATGAACTCCGTGATGCCCAGAAGAATTGTAGTAATAATGAGATGAGAGTTACACCACTGTAAGGGGGGAAAAGAAGAAGCCAGGAACGCTGGCTGTGCTTCACGGACACCTGAGGAAAACCCCGGACGCCATTTTGAGAAGCGGTGTGCACTGATCTGTAGTGAAGAACACGGCTAGCTGGGGACACAATGAGCACGCAACGTTACTTTTCCCAAATCTTTTATTTGGAGAAAGGTGCACACATTTTCTTTGGAGCAGTGTGAGAAGGTCCGCGTGTTTATTCGGCTTCGGCGGCGGCCTCCTGAGCTCGGAGGAAGCTGGCCTTCTTCTGGGCAACGCGGTCCTTCCTCTGGCCCAGAGTCAGTTTCTTACGGTTCCACCTGAGACACAGAACATTCCAGAAAACTCAGTATTTTTCTAGCGGTGTTTTTTTCCAGTACAAAGTGTTAAACACACAAAACATGCATGATGGCAACGAGACCATGAAACTCAGGAACTCACCTCTTCTTCTTCACCTCCCTCTTGGGCTTCTTCTCGTGTACCGGGTTCTCACGAATAGCAGCGTGAGCCTTCTTGTACATTTCCTCCACCTGCAACACACACACACACACACACACATTCACGTCACACAACTATTACAGCAACTAACCCTTAATCAGCATGTCTGAATGAAACTGAACGTCCTGCTAAAACAGAACAAAACGAAACAGAACTATAAAGATACTTTAAATATAATCCATTTTTGATATACGATGCTTCTGAAGATGTGTTTTAAAAGATCTTCACTCATGCATTTTAATTTTAAGGCGGTGTTAATTAACAACTAATCATTAATCAATCATTAATTAAGCAAGATTCAGTATTAATGTTTTGGCAGAAAATAGTTGCTGGTTATATTACAATGGTATAATAAAACTTGTAAATAAATATAAGAAAAGTGTAATGGTCGTATCAGCAATTTTAATCAAACAAAATGTGATTTTTTTTTTCTTCTTCATATTTCCTCAAAATTGTTCTTCCCAAATCTTAGTTCCGTATGGAACGCCAGAACATTTTATAAACAATGAAACAATCGCTCGGCCTTGACACGGGGCGGATCCTTGACACAGAAGTGGATGTGTTTAATAACATTAACAACATTTCTCTAATCAAGTTTTGAAAAGATATCTCAGAAAAGTGTATCACACCATCACTTATCACGAGATTGACGTTAAGGTCGCATCAGCTAGCCCTAATTAATACTGCTATTACTAAGAGGTTTAAGAAACGATATTTCATCTTAAAATAAAAGATGATGTTATTTTTCAGGAATGGTGAAGAATTGAAACTTTTTTTGCCTGTGTGTGTGAAGCTTCTCTCAGCCCCGTCTTGAAATCGCTGCATTACATCAGCTGAGCGTTTGAAGGATCGACTTCACCCGCTCAGTGCAGAGAGGCTCATCATCAAGAAGCTGTGTGTGTGTGTGTGTGTGTGTGTGTGTTCCTCTTACCGAATCAGGTGTGACGCCGTTCTTGATGAAGCGGGAGAACTGTTTCTTGTAGGCCTCCTCGTCCTCCTCCATCAGGCTGCTCATGTACTCGGACACGTTCAGGCCCAGGATGTGCTTCCTGTGAACCTCGGCGTTGAACTCTTTGCTCTCCGAGTCGTAGCCCGGGAACCGCTTAGTGCTGAAAAACACGGAGAGGAGGCGTGAGTGCCTGAGCGACGTACAGTAGATAACGTGTCTAATCTATGTATAAAATGTAACATTTAGGTTAGCTTTTCATTCGCTCAGTCAGAGTTTACTCTCCGGGTCAGACTTTTATTCGCTCAGTTGTTCAGCTTGTGTTTGTTTTGGTCAGACTGTCATTCACTCTCTCTGTCTCTGCGCTCTAGATCATTGATCGCTAACTTATGCTTTTACTCACTAGGTCAACTTTCGTTTCGCTTGGTCAGAATCGCTAGGTTAATTTTCACGTTCTAGGTTGGGTTTCACTTGCTAAGTCAGCTTTTGCTCGCTAGGTCAACTTTGCTCTCGGGGTCAGCTCTCGCTCACTTTTGCTTGCTAAACCAGCTTTCACTTTGTAGGTTATATTTTCGCTCACTTGGTCAGCTTTCGCTTGCTTGGCTGCTTTCTGCTCTAGGTCAACTCTCACTTTACTCTGTAGGTCAGCTTTCGCTTGCTCAGTAAGCTTTCGCTCGCTACGTTATTCCTTCTTTCTCTAGGTCAGCTTTTGCTTACTTTGTTGCTCAGACCCAAAAAATCTCTTGCTTCCAAGATTTCCTCTCTGAGCCAGCATGATCTGATTTTACTGTACCTACTAGTCATGTGCAAAAACACTGTGTCCTGACCTGTGTGGGATGGACAGTCCTCCATCCACTGCTCCTTTCAGGGCTCCGAATACTTTATTCCCGGTGGTGGTTCTGGTGAGCCCGGCGTCCAGGTAGCAGGTAAACGCTCCCGGCTGGCCGTCGATGCTCTCCACGTTGAACTCCTCACCCGTCACCTCTACCTGGCCCTCGTACACCTTATCCAGACCAAACTTATTCAGCAGCTGCAGAGGAACAGCAACAACAGCACTGGTTAGAAGCTGATTTTAAACACTTTTCAAAGAAAAAACCAACAAAACAGTATTTTTACTAAATGTTGTCTTCTAAAAATAAGACGTTATAAGCAGATGCTGTGGTTTCAAATTAATTATTGTTAATAATTATCAACAGCAGGAGAAACAGAAGAGAAAATATGTTCTTTATATAAGGAATAGTTCACTGTAAATTCTGTAAGTACGTGTCGTCACACTGCCCCGTCGCTGATTATATTCCTGTACCAGCATGACACAGAGTGTTTTATTCTCTACTTAGAGAACAGCAACGGCTCTCAGGGAACAACGGGAACGGCTCTCAGGGAACAACGGGAACGGCTCTCAGGGAACAACGGGAACGGCTCTCAGGGAACAACGGGAACGGCTCTCAGGGAACAACGGGAACGGCTCTCAGGGAACAACGGGAACGGCTCTCAGGGAACAACGGGAACGGCTCTCAGGGAACGGCTCTCAGGGAAAAGCTCTCAGGGACCGGGAATGGCTCTCAGGGAACAGGAACAGTTCTTACCCGACGTGCCAGCAGCAGTCCTGTGCAGTAGGCAGCGGCGTAGTTGGTCAGCCCCACAGAAACGCCGTATCTCGGCAACTCGTGAGAGTAAGCAGCGCAGACGATCGCGTCGCCTTCAATTTTGGCATATGCGATCTGCGAACAAACACACACACACATTATTAATGACTTTATATCAAGATCAGTTACGATAACACTAAACGGCACACGTACAACATATCAGCTCTCAAGAAATTGCACAAGAAGCTGTAAATTTACTAACAACAATATGTTTACGTTTAAAAGGTTTATTAACCAACGTCACCTGGCAAACAATATCCCTGTTGGAGAATCTAACGATCATCCTGTACTTAGGCGTGTTGTACTTGTTCTTATCCTGGATGACGAGGCGTTTGCGGGCAAAGTAGTCCGTCTTCCCCTCTGCAGGAAAACAACCGCATCAGTTACCGTGTATATCACTGCACTGCATTCTGTAACTTCCTTTAACCCACCGCATGCTGAAATATGCAGCGAATACATTTCTGAAATAAATAAAATGAACTAAGAAATGACTTGATTACCTCTCCTCCTCCTGAACTTGACCTGGTATCTCTTGAAATACGCCTTGCTCTTCACCACCTTGACAAAACCCTAAAAAAACACACAACAATTTAACAAACAAGTCATTAACTTATAAATATATAAAAGAATCATCACCGAGACTTATTATGCTGTCACGCGCGCACGTGTTTGCTGACGTCACGGCCACCCCGGAAGTGAGCCTGGTTTTAAGCTTTAAATGAATGGTGCACGTGCATAAATGATTTCTTTACTTAATTCACTCTTGTCCAGTGACAGGGGGAAACAAGTAAAACTTTATTAGACATATAATAATTAATAATAAACGCCGCTGCCATTAAACTCAGAGCTCGAACAGAAGCACAGCGAGCGGATTTAAAATATAATCCGACATCATCCGAGTGAAATTAAACTCTTCATCCGCGCTCAAATTACACTGTAACGTGCGCGAGATGCCCGACTGTCTATTAAAGAAGATATTTTATGTGTTGGCTTTGTTTACTGACCATTTTTAATCGTTATTTTCTCCTTTAATCAGGAGATGAAGTCTTCAGACTCCGATACTGCTCCCGCTGCACTGAGGAAAAGGAAGAGGCAGGCAACCGGCAACCGGAAGTAGAAAAAACAGACCGGAAGCAGCGAGTCCGCCATCTTGTGATGTGGAGGGAAAAGTACAGCGAGATTTTTAGGATTTCTTTTTTTATATTCAAATACTGTTATTCAAAAAGATAGGATTACAGGCTTGTTCTCCCTTCAGAAGAGTTTTAAAACCAAAAGGAATTTAAAACATTTAAAAAATAAAATTAAATAAAAATTAAAACAAAAATTGTGTACTTTGTGAAGCCCCAAAATCTCACTTTCTAGAGAATTCTAATAATGAACAGAATTGGTCATAAAATTCTGTGAAAATTAATAGAATTGGTGATGGTTATCTATCAACTTGCTAAATATCATTTAAAAAACAACTATCAAAAAACAGTGACTTATTTCTGTAAACAATATTTTGATTATTCCAAATATAACATCAATGAGGTGAAACGTTCTGTTTCTGAATCAGTAACCGTGACAGTACGGCCTGTTGGTGATGTTTTGCTAATTTATTGAGTAATTTACCAACTGAAAAAGGGCAAAGTAACAAAAATTCAATACATTTTTAAAAAATGAGGATATTCTATATCAAGTCTGTTTTTTAAATGAATCTTCTTAACCAATTTACTTTATAACGTGGGTGAACAGGGTAAAATCAACAACTCCAAGGCCGCCATCAGTAATATTATTCCTTACGACCTCCTTTTTGACTTTGTGAGCTTGCAAAAGAAACTGGTGTGTATCTCTTCTTCCAGTGTGTATCTCTTCCTCCAGTGTGTATCTCTTCTTCCATTGTGTATCTCTTCCTCCAGTGTGTAACTCTTCTTCCAGTGTGTATCTCTTCTTCCAGTGTGTATCTCTTCCTCCAGTGTGTATCTCTTCTTCCAGTGTGTATCTCTTCTTCCATTGTGTATCTCTTCTTCCAGTGTGTATCTCTTCTTCCAGTGTGTATCTCTTCTTCCAGTGTGTATCTCTTCCTCCAGTGTGTATCTCTTCCTCCAGTGTGTATACTCGCAAATGTCTTTTTTTGGACAGATGTCTCTACCTTTTTGTCAAGAACCTTTGGTTCTTTGATACAAATTGATTTGCAATATGTAATTTTAATTTTTGTACATGACAACACCAATTGCAGGAGTGTTCATTACTTTATATGGAAGAATTTCCTATATCTATATCAATATCATTTATCACTCAGTATCTATGCAACAGTATTGAAATGTGACCTTAAATCACCTCATGTATTCAAGCAAGTCCTTAACTTTCAGAGCTTCACTTATATACTACACTGTACCATTTCTAGTACATTTAGAGAGTGACTTTATGCCTATGATCCTACACGGATATTTCTGTGAGAACAAACTGGTGTGAACTTGTAGGTGGTGTGTTTTTTTTTTTTAAGATGATGGCTAGTGCTTGAAGGCTAATGTTGTTTTTAAAAAATGAACTGACTGAACTCTCACCACGGTTAAAACTAAGATAAAGGGACAGTGGAATAATTCGGGCAAGAATCAGGTGTGTGATTAAAAGAAAAAAGAGAAAACTCCATCTGCATGCTGAAATATGCAGCGAATACATTTCTGATATAAATAAAATGATGCTCTGCAGACCATCTCGACATTGTTGTTTGATTCAATAAAGTCTATTGATTTTTGGCATCCAGAACCCCTTGTCTTTGGAAGTCTTTTTTATTGAAGACGTTTTTGCCACGACACTTATCACACAGCTGTTTATTTTACTTGGGAAGCATCACATCCATGTGAGAAACTGCACTAAAGCTAAGCCAACTTTTGCACAGTATATAAACAAGGTTAAGTGATATGGATCTGCTTTAAAAACAAAAAAGAAAGTCAAGAAAGACACATGAGGCACTTCTTTTATTTAATTTACTGTAAACTGTAATTTTACCCCTGCCACAATTTTATTTTATTGCTTCTGCTGTTGTGACGTACAAGTTTGTATTCATCCTGTACATGATTTAATAAAAGCTGATCTAAAAAAAAAAAAAAAAAGCTATTAGTTGTCAAAAAGCAGACATTTTATATTATATTGCAATAAATAAACTGGATTAACTGAAAAAAAAATCAATAAACACACACACACACACACACACACACAATAACAAGGTAAATAGTAATATTAATAGGTAAATTAGTGTACAATTAGTAAAAGAGTTAATTATGTAAATGCAATACATGTATTTTTTTTAATTAACTCTACAATTAATGCATCTAGACCAGCAATAATTAACAAATAAATAGTGTAATAAATGTTTAGCAACAACAACAACAACAACAATAATAATAATAATCTGTATTTTCTGTATTTGTCTTTATTTTATATTAACAATAACTAACAAATAAATAGTGAAATAAATATTTAACAACAACAATAATAAACAGTATTTTCTATTTTTGTCTTTATTGTATAATATCAGTAATAATTAACAAGTAAATAGTGAAATAAATATTTAACAACTTCAACAATTTACGAAATATTCAGTCATAGAAATTATATTTGAGGTGTAAACTATTAAACATTATTTTACCTTATTGATGTATCATTAAAAAATCTTCAAAACGCTAAAAATAGCCAAATAAACCTGGATTTGACTACTGTTAACGCATGCGCAGTACAGCGCGTCGCTACACCAGACCACTAGGTGACAGTAATGAGCTGTATGTCGGCGCGCCACCTGCCGTAGAAGAAGAAGCAGAAGAAGACGAATAAATGGGACGAAGAAGACGCGGTTTGTTCAAGTTCAGAGAAAGAGTTGTTGTTGTTGTCGTCATCATCATCATCATCATCATCATCATGGCGCCTATTCAGGCTTTACAAGGTAAATATTTAACACACTTTTTAATCTCATTAAATTTTTTTAAAGCTTTATGCTCTTATCAGTTGAATTATTAGCCTTTTCCCTGAAAATAGGCATTTTCTGTGTTAGAGTTTCTCACTTCCGTATTTACTTTATAATGATTTTAAAATAAATAAACAAATAAACAAACTCTATAATTCTTTTTAACTATTTAATGCATAATTTTCATTTTACATGTGTAACCCTTACTATATATATATATATATATATATATATATATATATATATATATATATATATATTAGTTAAACTTTAAATAAACTTATTTCTAAATTCTAGTTTTTCTTCTTTGGTACAAATAAAAGATTGTAATGTAGTGCACTTGGTTTTGTGTGTAACTTACTCAGTTAAAAGTGATTTACTTATTTTTTGATTTAAATAATCTTTGTTTTAAAATTTAACAGAATTCTATTTTTTTCTGAATCTATGTGCTGTTAAAAAAAACAGTACATTAAAATAAAGTTACACATTTTAAAAAAGAAAATAAATTTAATTATTTTGGAATTTTTTTCCAACAGTTTTTCCTGCATAGTGTCCAAACTGTAGTAGGTAGAAACAAGTGATATAAAGTGTGTTTGGCTTTACATGTCTAACTCCTGCTTTTTAAAGAAATATAGTTTTTTGTTTTTGTTGTATTTTTGTTTTTGCAAACAAAGCAAAATTAAATCTTATAATTTAAAACAGTTGTAATCTTGTTAAAATACTGAAGCTGTACATGCTGTAGTTAGTAAGAATAATGGATTGTAATGTAGTACACAAGGTTTTGTGTGCAACTTACTCAGTTAATAGTGTTTTCTCAATTTTTTTATATATTTACATTATAGTTTGTAGGAATAATAGAATTCTCTATCTTTTAGTTTTTAATATGTAGCTTGTTCAGTTTGAAATTTGTTTTGCTTAAAAATCAAGTTAATAAAAATCTTCTTTTGCAAATAAACTAACAAAATCGGACTTTAAAACTGAGTCACTGTAGTATGTAAAAATACTAAAATGTTATTTAGTGCATTTGGTTTTAACATCTGTAACACTCATTGTTAAAATTGACTTTGTAAAAGTTAAAAATCTAAATCGTATTTAACACTACATGTAGCTGCTGTAGTTTGTAGGAATGATGGAATGTTATGTTGTGTATTTAGTTTTATATTATGTCTGTCAAACACAACTTCGAAATCTAGCTGCTGTAGTGGAGAAGTAAGCGTCCCTGTCAGGAGCTGTTTATGTAACATTTATGGAAGGAGTCTCCAGTGTCAGGGCTAAGTGTAACAGTCAGAGTTAAAGCTGTAACTTTAAGTTTTCTGACATCTTCAGGACAGACGAGTTCACGCTTCGCGGTTTCTCTGACTGGTGGTCTTTAAAAACAAACAAGTGCTGGTGGTCTTAAACAAAGAAAAGTGACTGTGGTCTTTAAAAACAAACAAGTGCTGGTGGTCTTTAAAAACAAACAAGTGCTGGTGGTCTTAAACAAACAAAAGTGACTGTGGTCTTTAAAAACAAGTGCTGGTGGTCTTTAAAAAAAAAAAAATACTGGTGGTGTGTTTTAAAAACTAAACTTGTAAACCGGTGTGTAACTGTTGATGTACTCTATGATTTAGGTGTTTTGTGTGTTACAGGTGCGTACATGCGTCATGAGCCGCTGTCTCCTGTAACACCCCGGTGCAGCGGAGCATCCTGGCGAAGACGAGCGCCTGAGACTGCAGGTGCAGGTGTACAGCCTGCTGCCCCCGATGGCTGGAGGCGGAAATGCAGAGATCCACACACTCGGCCTCCGACTGTTCCCACCTATTCAGGTACAGCAACTTTGGAGTGTTTATTCCACTACGTTAGGCTACATTTAGGCATTTTCTCCTCCTTCGTTTACATGGTTAATGCTTATTATTCAAGAATATCTTACTCAAAATAGATTTATTGTGACCTTGGATCTGTGTATATTGCATTCATTTGTTTTTCGTTTCTTAATGAAAATGGGGAAAACAAGGAAACAACTTTTGAATTCGTTATTGTTTTTAGTTGTTCCAGAGTGCTTCCAGCTCAGACTTTCTGAAATGTCATTAGGAAATGGCAGTTAAGGGGATCTGTGGAAGTCACGGCAAAGTCCGGAAAACCAAGACAACTCTCAGATAGAACTGCCTGTATACTGAACTAGAAGCCAAAGCAAAACCTCAAAATCACAGCAAAGGACCTGCAGGAAGGTTTAGATGATGCAGGAGTGGTGGTGGTGTACGGTTCTAGTGTTCAGTGTTGCTTGCACAAACAAATGATCTGCATGGAAGAGTCATCAGAATGAGACCTGACCTGCAGCCTAATCACAAGTCATCTGGAGTATGTAAAACGTCTAGAAACACCAGAGGCATTTTGGAAACAAAAAACTCTCTGTTGAAACTGTTTGTGCTGCAAGTTGCCTTTTAAGAGAACACACCCAGCTGAGGTCGCCTGTAGGGGTTCTGGATGGGGGCGGAGCTCATTTCTGGGCTGAACAAGTTCTTAAATAAAATCCCGAAAAGCTGAAACTTGTTTTTAAAGTATCTACAATGTTATTTCATTATTATAAATTTACAAAATTACAAAATTACATACTGCACCTTTAAATCCCAGCAAACAATGAGGTTAAGCCAACATTTATAAGCGATACATTCACAAGATATTTCCTTATTCTCTGAACTAACACAGCCATCCTAATGCATATTTTTAATTTACATAGTGTTGGATATGTTAAGGAATAAAACTCTAGTGTGGTGCTGTTAAAGGAAAATAATAAGAGAGTGATGTGATAAAGCAGAGTTAGTTATCTCCCCATAGTTGATTATTTTCCTATAACAGCATATCCCCAAGTGTTTTATTCCTCTTATACCACAGCAATTTGCCAAAAATTACAATTTTAAATAAAGAATGACAAGTCTTATTTTTTAAAAAATCAGTTTAGTTACATTTAATGTAGTGGACTTACCGAGTTACTGAGAAACCATAAAGTGTAAACTGCTGAATCTTGAAGATCCTTTACCTCTGACTGTTACAAAGCGCTGGCACTGGAGACTCCTTCCTTGAATGTTCAGTAAATGTTTCACAGAGAACTTATCAATGATTGTGCACGGATGTTTTTTTTTTTTTTTTTTAAATCCGTTTATGTGCAGTGTTCGCTGTACAAGTCCCTGTACGTGACCTGTTACTATAGAAACAATAACGTATTGGAACAAACCAGCGATTGCAGCTGCACTACTGCCAGAGCTGCTGTTATAGAGAATTAATCAACACCACCTGACCAATCAGAATCCAGAATTCAACAATGCTGTATTTCTGTAGTATGTTAAAATAGATGAAATTATTAGCTGTAAGAGAATAACTTGCATTTGTTGAACAGCTTTTTTGACACGTTCACTTTTTTTTTAATTATTTTTTTTATTTTTATTTTTTAAAAAAGAAAGTGCTTCCTAATACTGCTTTAGTCAGTCAGCTT
Organism: Pangasianodon hypophthalmus; assembly: GCF_027358585.1. Classification (NCBI taxonomy): domain Eukaryota; kingdom Metazoa; phylum Chordata; class Actinopteri; order Siluriformes; family Pangasiidae; genus Pangasianodon; species Pangasianodon hypophthalmus. The sequence continues at coordinate 19,221,535 of NC_069730.1, read as the reverse complement.
TATCATGATGTTCAGAATGTTGCACTACAAACCAAGCTCATGAACCTTTCAGTGATTCATCACACACGTAAAATAATTGTTGTATTTATTAAAAAAAGCAGAATGGGGATCTACCACAAACACATAAGCACTCATTCTTTGTTCAGGAGCATCAGAAGGGACGTGGTGGGGTGAGAGACGTGGAGACGTGCAGGAGGAGCTGATGGACACACAGTTTAGAGGAACACGCCCAGCTACAAATGTGCTGCAGCTACAAACACGGTACATTTGATTTTCATGCAGTTTTATTTCACGTCATGACGTCTCTGATGTACGGATAAGGCTTACTGATGACCTCTCTGATGCAGTAATTCTGTTTCAACAATACTGCAAATGTCCAGTAGGTGGCACACTTGCACTCTTTTTGGCCCCTTTTACTCGGCTCATACTGGACAGCTGTTGTCCTTTTCCACAGGTCTGAGCTTGTGCATAAGCGTATTCACATTTTTAAAGTAAAAAATAGTTTCATGCCAAGTCAGTCTAATAACTACTAACATTTTTTCTGTTTCTGTGCCTCTTGCGTTACTCTCCAAATACCAGGCTGTACTTTTCCTCGTCTTAGGGGTGGTACCATCGAGGGTGCATCATGTCTTTACTATGTGTCTATAAAAGACTTAAAAATAATTCAAGGTACATAACTGGATCTTAAGCAGCACTGGTGTAGCTTTAGCCTTTAGAATAAAGCTGTAAACACCTTAACAAAGGTGTAAGACACATTTTTTTTTTTTTTTTTTTTTTTTCCTGTCTTCATTTTTATTCAATGTTTCTATTTAACTATTAACCTAATATTAATAATGCAAAGAAAACAATGATAGTTGCTAGATCCAGCCCTGGGGTATTTTACTGCACCTTTAAAAAAAAAAATTCAGTTCAATTAAACGAAAATCTGATTGGTATCCAGGAATTGATTTTCACATGAGACGTAATTTATTCACCCCTCACTTATTTTGAATGAGACAGGCAGGGAGGGTGTGTGGAATTTATTGTACTTACTTTAGCTAACAGTAACTATTATGACGAAAATATTTCGCCTAGTCCTCAGCTGTGCTCGTTATCGTCAAAGGCATCCGCAAATAGTTTTTTTTTTTTTATAGAAATATGAAGACGCCGACGATAACAGCAGATAATTACATTGTTGGAAGATGTGTTTGGCAAGTCGTGACTACTTTAGCACACTGACTTGTGCTAACTTTTCAAATGGCCAAAAGTTGCTTACTGCCGCTTTAAGCACCATCAAATAACACCTCAGCTTGAATCTTATAACTGTATTAATTGTTTTGTAATTTTTATTTATTTATTTATTTATTTTTTAAATAATTCCAAAGCTGGAATTGTTCTGAAAGTGATACAAGATGATTACATAGCTTCACGTTAAACTTACTAATTTGTAAGTGGAAACCCACAGCTATTTTTAACATTAGAAATGGTGCCCTTCAGTTAGCAATGGAGTTTAGTGAGATAAAAAAAAAAAAATCTCCTGCAGTATTGTAACAAACTTTTATTTTATTGACTGCAATAACCAGCTGAAGCCATCACACACGTCCAGAGAGAACGTCTGCAGGAAGTGACTCCGAAGAACCTGCGCAGTTCTGTCCTGTATCTCGGAGGAAGAGCAGCTAAAGGTAACGCCACAGTCCAGAGTGACCTCATTCCCTGTTTTAAACCAGCAGAGGTGGTTAATTACATGGTTCTTCCTCCTCCACAACTGTTCCTCAGGGCTAAATCGGGGTTGTGTGCGTGTCTGATTAAACTCGGACGTGGGTGACTTGGGCCTGTTGGGTGAAACTCCAGGAAATGGTGATAATATCTCGGTGTGCTGGCTACTGATAGTCACATGCTGGTTACCTCTCACTTATTACTGGCTTCTGATTGGCTTCAGAAAAGCTCAGAGTGACATCAAGTTGACTCAAAGATGGCTTAAATGACACAAGGAATTGTATTGTTTTATTTATTTGGTAGAGTCCCAAAAAAATCCCAAAGTCAGAAGTTGGAATTGTTTCAATATAGTTTGTTTAGAAATTAGATTAACACTCATTTAAAGCAGGTATATAATGATTTGGGCATGTATCTTTACACAAAACATCTGGACACAAAGCAAGTTTTTTGTTTGCTCAAAGGTCAGACCCTGAATCGCATGACATTTACTGTGACTCACTTGCTTCTTTTGAACTACCAGTTTAGCTGAATTGATTCATTTGATTAATCTTAGAACAGCATCCAGAAATACTGCATAAGCCACAAACTTGTGGGTTTACAGCCTACGGTACTCCTCTAGCCATTTCAATTCTTTTGGTATTGGTGTTTTTCCCAAGCTAGGGGCTTCTGCCCATCATGAACGAGAAGCTCCTGTACCTCCTGGAGCCTCTGACTATCAGAGGCCTTTACCCAGACAAGGTGTTTTGCTGAGGCAGAGGCTCCTTTATGGGGCTTCTGTTTGCCTTTGAGCTTTGCCCATGTGGAACGTCTGTCCGTTATGAGACTTGCCTGACATTGGCTTCTGCCAGCACTGGGGCTTTGCTCATCATGGGGCTTTCCTTAAACCAGGGGCTTCTGCCTATCGTGAGTCTTTGTTGGGCAGAAACCCCATAATTGGGTGGGTTTCTGGATGGGCAAAGCCTCATGATGGGCAGAAGCCTTGTGTTAAGCTGAGGTATCAGCATTTTGGTTTGTATTAACTAGCTAATGTTAACTCATTTACTCAGTGAGCCACCAAAGCATATGCTACTATGCCCCCCTTCTCCACCCCCACCCCCGAAAATGCGTCAAAGCACGCTTGCACACTCTTCTTTTACACAAATGGATATATGGTATACCAACAGTCTGGTATATATGGGGAAAAAACACCACATTGTGGCTTATGCAGTATTTCTGGATGCGCTTCTGAGAGATGAATCACGTGAGTCAATTCAGCTCAACTGGCAGTTCAAGATTCAAGAACTGAGTCACAGTAAAGGGAGCCATTTGATTCAGGATTTGATTGTTGACCAAAGAAAAACTTATTTTTATGTTATTGGAAAATATGCATCTAAAATTTACAACCAAGAAGCAAGTTCACTTTACTTTTGTCTTCACTTTACTTTTGTCTTCACTTTACTTTTGTCTTCACTTTACTTTTGTCTTCACTTTACTTTTGTTTGTGTAAAGCTGCTTTGGGACAATGACCTTTGTAAAAAAGTGCTATACAAATAAAAATGAATTGAATTGAAGTCTAATTTTACATTCTACTTCGGGTGTGACGAAATCGAGAGAAATCATGATCTTATCTAATGCTCACACTCACGCTGTGAGTGTGTAACTGTCTAATAGAAACAACGGTAACAGTGATGGAGCAAATAAAAAAAATATATATATATTCTTTTTGTGATCTGATTCACAAATGAAGGACATGAGGATTTGGCCCCTGAATGCCACATGTTGGGCAGAAACCTCATGATTGAGTGAGCTGGATGGGTGATGAGCTTCGCCTCAGCATGTGGCAGTCAGGGGCTTCTGCCCACCATGGGGTTTGGTCTGCAGGGCAGCAGCTGGACCCCACTCATTCACGTGGCTTTACTGTCAGACTTATTTTATTCTCATTCAGTCTGGCTGTGGTTTAAGACTTCATTTACAAATTCAGTTTAAAAATGTAGCCAAATCTTCATCTGTCCTTCACTTGTGTCCTTCACTCCGTTATTACCATTCTTCTACCGCTGCTTCTATTAGACAGTTACACACCCACAGTGACTCGGTGCATTAGATAAGATCATGATTTCTCTCGCTTAAGTCACAGCCGAGGTAAAACGCAAATTTAGACGTGCTTGTTGTTTGCGCTCGACACTTTCCTGACAAGGCCACAGGAGTTTTCGTTACAGATGCATAAATGTTTTCCAAACGCACAAAAATAAGTTTTGCTTTAGTAAAGGATCGGACCCTGGATCAAATGAGTCCCTTTACTATGACTCACTTCTCGGATCTTTTGAACTGCCGGTTGAGCTGAATTGACTCATTCGATTCACCTCTCCGAACAGCATCCAGGAATAATGCACAAGGGTTTTTTTTTTTCCTTACACTTTTTTTTTTTTTTTCTCCTCCTTACACCAGTTTATAGAACTCTTCTAGGTAGCTCAGTTCTGTCGATGTGTGCACAAGAAAAGGGGGGGGGGGGGGGTGTTAGCTAGTTAACACAAACCAAAATACTCATACCTCAGCTTAACAAGGCTTCTGGCCATCATGAGACATCATCCAGAAGCTCCTCTAATTCCTGGGGCTTTTGTCCATCATAGGGCTTTAGCCAAACAAGGTCTTCTGCCCTGTCAGTGGCTTCTTTATGGTGCTTCTGCTTGACTATGGACTTTGCCAATCCAGAAGCTTCTGCACACTAAAGAGACTTTTCCCCACATACAGCTACTGGCTTTTGAGGCTTTTGCTCAACATGGGGCTTTTCTCAAACTAGGGGTAGCTGCCCATCCTGAGACTTTGCCCATCCAGAAGCTCCTGTCCAACGTTGGCTTCTTTATTGGGTTTCTGCTTGCCCAGAAGCTCCTGCCCAGTCATGGAGCTTTTCCTAACATGTGGCTTCTGCTCATTCAGGGGCTTCTGCCCAACATGGGGCTTGGTCTGGACCCCACCCATTCAAGTGGCTTTGTCAGACTTATTTTATTCTCATTGAGTCTGACTGGTTTAAGACTATTTACAAATCCAGTTTAACAGCACTGCCAAATCTTCATTTGTCCTTCACTCGTGAATCAGTTCAAGTAAATCAGTTCGCAAAAAGAAATCATTTGTTAAGTTCCTCTGTCAGTGTTACTGTTCTTGTACCGCTGCTTCTATTAGACGCTTGACTTGATGCGTTAGATAAGATCATGATTTCTCTCATCTTTAGTTACAGCTGAGGCAGAATATAAATTTAGATGTGCATGGTGTTGCGCTTGACCACATTTCTCGCACTTCTCTTTCACACTCTTTCACACTCTACACGCGCTACACTTTCCTGTGACAAGGCCACAGATTTAGTTTTAATTTTTATATCCGTTTGCTGCTGAATGTTTTAGATGACCAAGTCACAGTGCAGAGTTCAGCAGCTCTCCTGTTTCCTGTCCTGCAAAACCAGCACCTAAACTCACAAGCTGCAGCAACACCGCGGCTCTGAGTGAGCTGTGTGAATACGACAAGGCCATCAACTGCAAGAAAGGACACGAAAGTACTCGATGAGTTCTCACACCAGGTTTCATTACATTTAGAGGAGCAGGTTTTTAAATTTATTTATTTATCTTTTTTAAACAAAAGAGCCCTCTGCTATTTGTGAGGTGAATTGCCATTAAAAAATATATATATTTTATATATTTATATATATTTTATTTTTAAAAAATATATATAGTTTTTTCCCACCCTGACACTTGACCCCCTCTTGAAACTGTTTGTAATTATATAAGTGGAATTTTCCTAAAACACACAGCTGAGGTAGTCCATGTTCTGGCTGGGGGCGGAGCTTATTTCTTGGCCGGCAAATTTGAACAAAAACCTGAAATGCAGAAATGAGCCAGATCCATCATACTGCAAATCAGACTTGGTATTTATCTAAGGTGTTTATGATATTTGAGAATTATACATCTGTAAACACTTTTAAAAATCACCTTTAAATCCTGGAAAACATTAAATGCACGCCATTTGTTTATACAAATGATAAATGACAAGATATTCCCTTTTCCACTGAATTACTGCAGCCTTCCTAATGCAGAGTTTTTCAATTTGCATAATGTTAACGTAAGGAATAAAACGCTGTGTGTCGTGCTGTTGGAGGAATATGATCAACGACAGGCTGGTGTGATGGAGTGGAGTTACTGTTACCACCCTGAAGTTGATTATTTTCCAATAGCTGCATGCAGTGATCAGCTCAGCAAAACTTAACGAAGCAGAGAGAGAGAGAGAGAGAGAGAGAGAGAGAGAGAGAGAGAGAGAGAGAGAGAGAGAGAGAGAGAGAGAGAGAGAGAGAGAGAGAGCATTGTCTCCGAGCTGCACAATGGCCTCTCAACACGTCAGCCTGCGTGAGATTTGTGGCTCTGAGCTGTTTGTTAGATTTACAACCAGAAACCCTTGTTCAAAGGGTCACGATGAGTCGAGCTGATTGGGAGAAGAAAAAAAAAACAGCCCCTCCTTTACTGCTGCTTCATGCTCTGCTGCCTTCCAGAAGTCCAATACGAGCTGCCTGATTTATTACAAGAGTTGAACTTGTAAACAAGGTCCGTTTTTGAAATATAAAGACAGATTGTGTTTTAAAAAAAAAGTTCTATTTAGATTTATTTCTTTTAAAATATTTAAATAGATTTATTCATTTATTCAGCTGAATAAATGTATTAATAAACACTCTTACAAAGAATACCAAACAAAAAAAGACCCAGAAATAAAATTATAATATTAATAAAATATTAAGTACTGCAGTTACAGTCATTTAGGTTTGTGGTTTAAAAATTGCTCATTATTTAATATATATATATATATATATATATATATATATATATATATATATATATATATATATATATATATATATATATATATATTTTTAAATTGATGTTGCAACTTTGCTACCACATAGTTATTACAATTTCATTATTATTATTATTATTATTATTATTATTAGTAAAGTGTTAATTCACCTACCAGTTGTTGAATTAATTCTGCACATTGTTCATTTGGGTCCATTTTGATGTACGGTTGAGTGCAAAAGTTTGCACACCCCTTTGAACTGAAAATGAACCAGTTTTACTTGACAATGATAACACGTAGTCTTGAGAGGTTCAGGGCAAAAACAAATTAAATTAGTTTTTGTAGATTTCATCTTATGTTTTCTATTGGCTTTTTGTTGAATGCACTTATTTTTGAAATTTTGTAGGTAAATTGTGAAGTATTTTAGAATTTTAAAACATTTTTTCCATTCAAAATCTGTGACGTAAATGTTTACCACCTCAGCCGTGCGCAGTAGTTGTTACTAATTGTAGCATTGGGTAATTTGCTAGGTGGAATCGTTGTTGTTGTTGTTGTTGTTGTTGTTAGTAGCAGTAGTGGTAATAGTATTTCATTTCTCAGTAGCTTCTAACTAAATCTGCTAATTTAGTTTGACACGTCCTTTTTTTTCCTTTAACCCGGTGATTTACTGGAGTGTGTTTTGCGCCATGCAGACGAACAGAGAGAGAGAAAGAGAACGGTCCTGCGGTTTCAGGTTCCTGTGCCGTAAATCGTTCCCTATCTCGACGGAGCACTGGGGTTCCCTCAGAGACGCTGACCTCAGACTCCAACGTTCTGGAGCTGATAAACTCACGGCAAGCTAGGACTGTTTCCATCTGAACGTTTCTCTACTGATGAATAGCGTAGTTATTGCTAGGACCTGGTGGTTATGAAGCTGTAATATTACAATGTTTTTGCTAAATTGCATCCCAATACATTTTTCTAGCGCTGTTTTACTTATCAGTACTTTTATAGCTAACAAACCTCACTGCTGATCACAGTAACAAGTAGCTTAATTCAATTTCCCTCATCAGTGCTAAGTTAGTTTTTTTTTATAAATGCTAATTAACACATTGTACCCATGCTCTTTAAAAAAATGTGATCTTTTAATGAGTCCAAGTTTGTCTTTCTGAAGAAAACCTTTAATGTAGAATCCTATAACAGTGTTTTCCTATCAGAAAGAAAGGGTCCTATGTAGAATTATTAGCCATTATTTTACTCTTAATATCTAGAACCTGTCAGAGTTTAACTTTTAGCGTCTTGGTATTTTGGTAAATTGGTTCCTTTTAGGTTCTTTAAGCGTTTATTTGATCATTAAGTGTTCTTGGCTTCCAAAAATGGTTCTATTTGGAATCCGTTCTGGAAAAACTCGAACATTTAACGGTTCCTCCAGAGGGACACCTAAAGAACCCTTTTGCTCAGCCTCATATCTTCAGTTATTGCAGTGTGGAATTCTGGATTTTGATTGGTCAGGTGGTGATTAATTTTCTGTAACAGCAGCTCTGACAGTAGCACAGGTTTATATTAATGCGCTTGCTGTAATGTTATTGTTACTATAGTAACAGCTCTTTCACAGGGACTTGTATAGTGCTCTGACCGCAGCGGCGCGGGTTCGATTCCCGGGCAGGGAACTTACCCAGCCACAGGGAGTGTACTCTCAGCACCGGGCCCAAGCCCGGATAGAATGGGAGGGTTGCATCAGGAAGGGGATCCGGCCTAAAACCTGCCAAATCAAACATGCAGACCAATGATCTGCTGTGGTGAATCCTAACAGGAGCAACCGAAAGAACAACAGTAACAAAGAATTGTTGATATGAAGTTTTCTGTAAGGAGATGTTTTATTTAATGTTTATGGAAGGAGTCTCCAGCGTAAAGCTGTACATTTTTCAGACATCTTCAGGACACTTTGCAGTTTCTCAGTAAGATGAGATTTTTTTTTTGGTTTGTTTTTGGGTCTAATTAACTTCGGGAGAGAAAGTCAAGGCTGGGGAGGGAACGGCTGTTTATAGCTGCTATAACGTAAGTGAGAACAGGAACTCACTTCACGGATGTTCCACAACATTAATTCTTCTTACACCTCAACAATTTTATTTATTTAGTGAAGCAGTGACATGTCCTACTTTTTATCCGTTTGTAGTTGCATTTAAACACTAACGTGCTGTTGTAGGGAAATAATCAACTGATAGCAGTAACTCCGCTTCATCACACCACCCCATCGTTGATTATTTTCCTTTAACCACACAACACTGAGTGTTTTCCGTACTTTCTAATCAGTTTATTCTAACGGTTCTAGCCAGTCACACGCATGTCTAACTGATGGTTTATTACAGCTCCGTTTAATTCACATGTGTGTGGTGCTAAACGTCACGATAAATGCCGCTGTGCTTTTATTTAGATCGTACAGAGCTCCAAGCTGAACTGCAGAAATAACTCTGACACATTGGCTGCACATTTCTCACGGTGTCAGTCCATCCGTCAGAGTCGAGTGCTCAGAAACCTCAAGGTCTTATCACAGCGACTCTGCTGCTATTTCAATCACGTATTCTCTAAAGCAGCAAAGAGTTACCATCAGCCGTGTGTGTGTGTGTGTGTGTGTGTGTGTGTGTGTGTGTGTGTGTGTGTGTGTGTGTGTGTGTGTGAGAGAGCTGGTTTATACGCTCAGAGTGAGGCCCGACCTCTCGCTGCAGTGATAGCGTCTGTTCACTGTGAGCTTTGGTTTCCTGTTCTGACTGATGAGAGCGTTTGATCATCACGTTTACATTCTCTGCGCTGTAACTTTTAGATAATGCATGCACTGTACGGCTTTACTGTTACTCCGGGCATTAACGCAGAGATTAGATGAAGAATGAGTTTTCATTCCACAATTTTGCAAATTAAGGAAATGCTAATCTGTTTCCATCAACTTGAGTCATGCAAAAATCCTGAACATGACATAAAACCGATTATGGAAAAAAATATATATCCACCATGCATTAATATTTTTATTTATTTATTTTTAAAAGAAAAGATTCAAACAGCAGCATAATAGGCAAATTTTACATTTAATCATGAAATAATTCATTCATCTTAAGAGCTGTATCCTGCTCAGAGTTGCTTTTGATGTTATTTTTGTTAGAAACCAACTTTTTTTTTTTTTTTTTTTTTAATAAATCTAATACAGGCCGAACGGCACAGAAGTGTCCTGTTGTGCTGTTGTAAGAAGAAGATAATCAACAGCGAGGTGGAGTGATGAAGCACAGTTACTGTTGCCACCCCAAAGTTGATAATTTTTCCATAACAGCACATCCCTAAGTGTTTTTTATATTCCTCTTATACCACAGGAATTTGTCAATGATTAGATTTTTTTCAGTATACAGTTGTAATTAATGTTGGGGAACATCTGCGAAATGAGTTGGTTCCTGTTCTATCTTGCATTATAGCAGCTATAAACAGTCATTCCCTCACCAGCCTCTCTTTATTCCCTCCCTTAAAGTTAAGACGGCGACAGAAACGAAGGTTGCCCTATTGCTGAGAAACCGTACCGTGTAAAAACTCTGTCCTGAAGATGTCGGAAAACTTTGTTACGGGTTTACCTCTGACACTGGAGACTCCTTCTGTGAATGTTAAATAAACTGCTCCGTACAGCTTCACCATATCAACGATATGTCTATGTGGAGCGTCTGGTGCACAAGTCCCTGTGAAAGAGCTGTTGCTATGGAAACGATAATGTATTAGAACGAGCGAATACCTCTTTTTCTGACCAATCAGACTTTTGCCTCCCATGTCATCAGTTATTTTCAAAATTTGCATAAAAGAGCTGGGTGGAAAAGTGGTTCAGTGGAACAATATAATAGAGAATATATAAGAAGAAGGTACACAGTTTACCCCTGTATGAACTTTCTTCAGCGTGCTTGAGTCATTAAGGAGGTTTAGTTTGTTTCTCCATCGCCAGTGTATCTGTAGCAGTCTTGTCTGTTTGCTGTCCTCCTATTGGTGGATTTCATACGAGTGTCATCATAGCATTCCCACTCTAATTTCTTCAGTCAGAAATTTCTCACACTTCCAGAAGGGTTCCCATAGAACCTGGGAACTATGGCACTAGATGGAACCCATAAAATTGGGGAGGGTGGCGCCAGGAAGGGCATCCAGCATAAAAACTGTGCCAAATCAAATACGCAGACCAGGGAACTGCTGTGGCGACCCTTAACGGGAACAGCCGAAAGAGGAACAACAACCACCCGTAGTATGTAAACGAGTCTGAGGGACAGTTAAAAGACCAGAACTGGAGGAGCGGAGATCACGTTTTGGGGTGTAATGGGTTAAAAGCTCAGCCAAATACATTTTTTGAAAAAAGGAAAACCTTCCATATGGGTGCTAGATGAAACTTTTATTTTATATAAACCCTTCATTAGCTCTCCCAAAGAAACAACCCAGTAGTGTTGTTTTCTAAAAGTGTTCTAGGCTGATTCTTTTTAAAAGAAACTCTGTTTTATAGGGCTCGAACACGGGTTCCCTCAGGGTGCTAGATGAAACCTTGTTTCCTAGAAGTGTACAGATATTAAAAATAATCACAGAGGCACTACAGAACCCAAGAACTTATTTACTATGTGTTTTTTTTTTTTTTTTTTCTTTTTTCTACTACTATAGAATAATCGCTATAGTAGTTTAAATCTGTGAGACAATAGTGAGACACACGGCAAATCCTAAATAAAACCTCTCTATAGACATCATCTTGCATGTTATTTTTTTTTTTCCTCTCCTACAGATTTGCAGCGTTTCCCGGCATGTGGAAGCGGTGACCCCGTCTCCTCTGCGTCCATCCAGTGACACCTGAGAGTAGATGGCACTAACTAGCTCCCTTGGTCTCTCATAGCGTGTGGTGTTTATAGAGATTGTGGAATTATCTTTTTTAAAAGTTTGTCACGTACTTGTATTGCAACTTAACTTTCTCCTAATAAATTCAGACAAATCGACTGTTTGTATCAGAGTCTTTTGTCATTCCATTAATCCTGCTTTCAGATGTAGAAATGTCGCTAATGAATACAGTTTGTCTTTTTAGCCGCATTGAGCTATCACCTCAAGAACCCAAACACACTCCAGCTAGTCCAGAGTCTTAGAACCACAATATTTGATTGTATTAGTCCTGTTTTTTACCATCGCTGCTACTACTCCATGCTGTTCCGGGAAAATAATCAGCGACAGGCTGCCAATGCAAAGGACAAACCCAAGAACTATTTAGCACACTATAGGCAGAACCTTGCTTTTATCTAATGCCTGTATTACAGAATGTATGTTATGAGACGGAGTAAAACATGCAAAGGTTCTAGCTTTCTAAATGTGTTCAATGTGGAACCTTTATTTTCTAGGAGTGTGGATTATTCTCCAAATTGTACACTCTTTAAAAGAGAGTTCTAGCTTTTGTGTATAGAACCATTGGTTCTCGCAAAAGGACAAACCACAAGTCAAGAACCATTTGGGGTGCTTAGTGGAACCTTCATTTTTATACACATTACCCATACTGAGTGTTCTTTGTGGAACCATCTTCTTGGGCCCTACATAGAACTATTAAGGGTTCTCCCAGGATGCTAAATAAAAATTTAATGTAGATTAGCGTCCAAAGAGTATACACTCCCAAAGGGATAAACCAAAGCGCTATATATATATTTTTAAATGGTTCTAGCTTTCTAAAGGTGTTCTATGTGGAACCCTTTCCAAAAAATTAAAGGAAACCTACTAAGGGTTCTCCCAGGGTGCTAGATGACTTTTTGTGTGTGTTTTAATTTAATTTAAATTTTTTTTTTTATAAAGAAGTGTACACTAGTGTACAAACGCTTCCAGCTCTCCCAAAGAGACAGAAAAAGAATGTCTGTAATGACACAGTCTAAAAAAATTCAATGGCTCTAGCTTTCTGAAGATGTTCTATGTGGAACTCTCTCCAAAAAACCAACAACAGGAAACCCTTTTTTTTTTTTTTGTATGGCTTATAGAGCTACTAAGGGTTCCCCCAGGGTGCTAGATGATGTTTTTTTTCCCCCCTTCTTCTTCTCCCCACCCCAAATTTTTCTAGATTAGTGTCCAAACGTTACGCACTTTAAAAGCGTTCTAGCTTTTTGAAACCTTTTCTGAATACAGAATGTGTGTAGAATGTGTGTACAGAATGCCCATAATAACACATCAAATCTAGGTTCTAGGTTTCTAGGGTCTATGTTGAACTATTCGTGTCCATATGGTAGGGTTCCAGCTTTTTGAAAACTGGATAGACCCTTTAGTGGCTATCCCAAAGGGATGAACCAAATAACCAATTAACCATTTAGAGCACTAGGTAGAACTTTTTCCCCCCCAAAGGTGTACAAATATTATTTAATAATATAATATAATATATTAACTCCAGCTTTCCAGTGGTATTCTATGTGTATTTCTCCATGTAGAACCCTTAATGTTTCCCACAGGGTGCTAGATGAAACCTTATTTTATGTAGAACCTTGTATTGGCTTTCCCAAAAGGCACAATCAAGAGTTTAAGAACCATTTAGGGCACTAGATGGAACCCGTAATGGCACAAAATAAAAAAAAAATACAAAAACATAAATGGTTCTAGCTTTCAAAAGGTGTTCTATGTGGAACCTTTTCCGAAGAAGGGCTCATAGAGATGTTAGAACCTGAACTATTTAGGGCACTCGATGGAACCCTGTGTTTTTTTTTTTCCCTAGAAGTGTCCAAAAATATTAAATGCTTCTAGCTTTCCAAAGGTGTTCTATGTTGAACCAGTTCTTTAAAAAAAAAAGGGAAGCCTTCTTTTGTAGCGCTCCATGTAGAACTTTTAAGGGTTTCCATAGGATGCAAGACGAAACCTTACAGAAGAGACAAACCAAGAACTTTTTGGGATTATTCTTTAAATAAAGTGTACAAAAGGAAGCCCTGTTTTGTGGGGCTCTAACACGGGTTCCCTCAGGGTGCTGGATGAAACCTGAAAAATACCAGATTGTGGGCTGCAGAACCCAAGAACTCATTTACTGTGTGTATTTTTTAATCCTGCTAGAATAATTGCATGTAATCCTACGTGGGCCAAATATGAAAATCTTCCTGTGCATAACCTTTAAAAAAAATCTTGATGTGATTCAGGATGATTATAGCGCGAGGCGTCTCCATATAATCACATGCATCTATAACGGGACAGCGCGTGCAGTTTATAGCATCCAGATCCTCACCCACTGGTCCACGCATGGCTGTGTGTGTGTGTGTGTGTGTGTGTGTGTGTGTGTGTGTGTGTACCTGCAGATCTGCAGCTTTGGGCCTTTTAAACCTCCTCCAGGAAGTTCAGCCGCGGTATTTAAAGCGCGCGCAGCAGCAGCAACACGTTCAGACCAGGACACCGCGCGCGCAGAGGCAACAGGTGGGAGCATGCACACACACACACACACACACACACTTTTAGTGTTAGTACTTACACTCCAGACAAAATGCACGCTCACAAGAACATGTTCATAATGCTACTTAACAACGCTGTAACGCAGCTCAAACTTGTGGCGCGCGCGCGTGTATGTATGCATGTATGCATGTATGTTTTTATTAGTGATTATTAATTGCTCAGCATGGATTTGTCATGATGCAGGAAGATGTAATGTATGCTTTCTATACAGCAAATAAAACCAAAAAAAAAAAAAGGTAGTGTAGAATTAACTCCTAAAAGTGTAGAATTAACTCTCTCAGCATTGAATTATCTCCTAATATGTTGTGTTTGAAGAGTTATGGTAATAAAGTAGCATAAACACTAAGAGGTAATTAGCAGTTCAGATGTTATGAAGTTGCAGTTAACAATGAGTTCTTTATTTATAATCTATAGATTTTATCATTCTAATGTTTTTATATATTGTGTATAAGAAGAAGAATGGAGGAAGTAGCGTCCACTGTGTCCACTCAGTGCACGTAGTAGATGCTGGATGTAGTAACAGTTAAGCACAGAACACAAAGTTTTCAGAAAAGCAGGTTGCAACTTTTACTACATCCAGCTGAAGACTGAAGGAAAGAAAAAAAAGAGCAGGTGATGATATTTCTCCAGTCTTCATCTGTGCAGTTTGTGTGATCCCATGCCCAGTGTAGCCTCAGATTCCTGTGCAGGCTGACAGGAGTGGAACCTGATGTGGTCTTCTGCTGTTGTAGCTCATCCACCTTACGGTTCGAAGTGTTTTGAGATGCTTTTCTGCGCAGCACGTTTGTAAAGTGTGGTCGAAGCTGTGTGGCTGTTGTCGTCTGTCCTGTGTCATCACAGAACCGACGCTCACTGGATGTTTTTTGTTTTTCGCAGCAGTCTGTGTTTACGGTTTTGTGTGAAAATCGCAGGAGATCAGCCACGGTGAAAGGCACTGAGATGTTTCTCTGCATTCTGAAGTTCGATGTGAACATGTACTGAAGCTCTTGACCTCTATCTGCATGATTTCATGCTGCTACATGATTGGCTGATTGGATAATTGCATGAATGAGCAAGCGTGCGGGTGTTCCTATTAAAGTGAATGAAATTCCCTGACAGAAAACACACATGAACTTCATGTGTTATATTTCATCAATTTCTCACACATGTAGGGTGTGTTTTTATTTTTTTCACATTTGATTGTGATTTTTTTTCACACAGTTCCTTTATCTTCACGTTCTCACAAGTAGTACATGCGTTTTTTTTTTATTTTCACAGGATTTTGTTTCACACAATTCTTTTTCACATGGTCATTTTCACATGGCTTTTTATTTTCATTAGATTTTTTTTTTCACATTAATTTTCAGACTTTTTTATTTTCCCTACGTTAATTCCCTACGTTAATTTTTTGCATGTTTTTATTTTCATGTCATGTATTTTTTCCCCATGATTTATTTATTTTCACATGTAGACCATGTTTTTATTTTTTCCCAATTCATTTGCATTCACATGTTATTATGTCACACCTAGGACTCGTGGTTTTTAGGCATTTTTTCCTCACACAATTCATTCATTTTGTGTCTGATACACATGATTAGTTTTTTCACATGATTCACAGGACGTCCTGTGTTTACCTGAGTGCACATGTGCAATCTCAGGCAGTAACATGCAGAAATGCACTTTCACCTTCATGTGTGATCACATATTATTCACGTGTGAAATGTCTCTGATTTCTCAGAGCAGTATAGTATCGAATCAGACATTGAAAAAACCTACAACGTTGAAAAGACTTGAATTAAGACTCATTTAGTGTTAAATTTCCTTACGAAGGTAAACGAACACCCAGAATATCCCGTAGCATTCAGTCTTTCAGTGTTTAATGCTAACAAAAATCACATTTTAGCACGTGGAAGTTTTACACATGTTAAATCTGACGTGTCAACACTATCCATGAGACCCAGTAGAAGATAATTCAACAAGTGTGTGTTTGTGTGTGTACGTACACTTTCCACCATCCCAGCTGCAACACCAAACTTTTTTCTCACATTTATTGAAATCCTCTCTATCTTCCCGTCAGACCTTGAGCTCGGGGAAAAACGAGCAATGATTTTATGGAGGCCAATTTGCCCAAACACAGCTTCTGAGGAGGACAATAAAGTGCTGTCTGTTTATTTTGGACGTCATATTAAAAAATTTAAATGGTAGACCTGAGTGTGTGTGTGTGTGTGTGTGTGTATATGGCAAGTTAGGTGCAGGTCTGTAAATAATACATGACTAAGACAGGGTGTGATGTGATCTGATGTATATTACAAAAATCTGGGTCTGTACGAGGTTCTTAGACTTTTTGCAGCCAGGGACGGCTTTTAGTGTAAAAATAAAATTACATTTAAAAAAAATCAACAAGCTCATAAACACAAATTGTTCAGATTTTATAAAAGTACATCAACTAGTCAAATATTTGTCACATCATATTTATACACAGGCTGTTTTTATATGTATTTATTTATTTATTTATTTTGTATTAAAATTGGATTTATTGTCAGGATTTATACAGGTTTATGTAGGTTTATGGCAGCTTTATGTAGGTTTGAATCAGATTTGTGTCGGTTTATTTTAAATTTATGTAGGTTTATATACATTTCATGAAGGTTTTTCTTGTGAAGAGTAGCCTTGAATTAAGTATTAACTATTAACTATTTATTTAATATTTATGTAGGTTTATTTATGTTTATGTCAGGTTTATGTGGGATGATGTCATGTTTATGTTGATATGTCAGGTTTATGTAGGCTTGTGTAGGTTGATGTCATCTTTATGTTGTTTTATGTCAGCTTTATGAAGGTTTATGCCAGGTTTATGCAGGTTTGAATCAGATTTGTGTCGCTTTATTTTAAATTTATGTAGGTTTATGTACGTTGATGTCACCTTTATTGCTTTATGTCAGCTTTATGTAGGCTTACGTCAGCTTTATGTAGTTTGATGTCAGATTTATGTAGGTTTATGCCAGGTTTATGTACGCCTCATGAAGGTTTTCCTTATGAACACTAGCCTTCAATTAAGTATTAACTATTAATGAGAGTATTATACCCAGAGTGTAATGGAGTACCTGCGTCCTCGTTAGCAGTCTGCTGTGTGTCGTGTCGCTGGTGTGTGTCTGCATCATTGATGTGCAGGTGATAAAGTTTCATCTGAAGCTCGGACAGAGATGGAAAGGTTTCAGACAGGTTATGATACCGACAACATTTCAGCTCCGATTTGATGGTTTTAACTGCGTATGAAATATCTGTAGACTTTGCTTTAACTCTAACTGTTGTTCGTACTACTACTACTACTACTACTAATAATAATAATGATAATAAAAGTGCTTGGACCCCACAGATCACTGTTCGCAGCTACATTTCTAACTTTTTTTTAATTTTTTTTTATATAAATAATCTCCTTAGACCCTCGACCCTGAGAGCAAACATGCCGAGGTCATTTTTAGTGAAGAGCAAACGTGCTCACAGCTACCACCAACCTCGCAGCCTGGAGGATGACTACATCCGACTTGACGCTCTACTGACACACACCTACACAGGTATGTTCTTTAAAAATGATTCGGTGGCACAGTTTCGCTCTTTATACCACAATCAGACAAGACATGTTTAGTGTGTGAAGTTCTTCTTTAGGCCACGCCTCCTACCTGAGTCAGAAAGCTTAAAGTTACAGCTTTACCTCTTACTGTTACAAAGCACTGACACTGGAGACAATTATATCAACAATTACACGTTCTTCTGAGGAAGAAATTGATTTGGTTTCAAGATGGAGCTAGTTAACAGTGTGTTATACATCGTCAGATATCACATCAGCAGGTCTGTCTGAGACACTGAACAATGAGGCGACTGCGATTTAGACATGCAGTTGTATCAGTGCTAATCTGGTAGCTATAAGCACCCTTTAGCTCAATTAGCAGCAAAACTTCAGAGGCAAACTAGCAACACCACACACGTCCTGGATGATCGAGTACATTTGGGTTAACATGAGTATTGTGTATATTTCATTTTTGCACACACTCTTCCAGCCCTGGTCTTGGATAGAGAACTCACTAGGGAAAACACTAAAATGTGCAGGACAGGACGTTTGAGTGAACTTGACTACTTGAGTGAACATTTCAAAAACATTTAAACACAATCCTGCAGGGCTAGCTAGTTAGCTAAGTAAATTTTATGCTAACTCAAACCTAGACAAACTTAGCATTTGACTTGCTGGTTAGCTAATGCTTAAAAACCCTGTTTGAAAGAATGCTAAATCACATTAGCAACTAAAACCAAACTATCTAAATTACAAAATAATAATAATAATGATAATAATAA
This sequence comes from Pangasianodon hypophthalmus, assembly GCF_027358585.1. Taxonomy (NCBI): domain Eukaryota; kingdom Metazoa; phylum Chordata; class Actinopteri; order Siluriformes; family Pangasiidae; genus Pangasianodon; species Pangasianodon hypophthalmus. The sequence goes on along the minus strand of NC_069730.1, from coordinate 19,203,277 downwards.
TAATAATAATAATAATAATAATAATAATAATTTACAAAGTATAGCTAGCTAGCTAATTAAACAAGGTAATTTGCAAAACCTAACTAGCTAGCTAAGTTAGCAAGCTAATTTACAAAACTTGGCTAGCTAGCTAGGTAATTTAACAAGCTAATTTGCAAAACCTAATAGCTAGCTAGCTAATTTAACAAGCTAATTTATCTAGCTTGTTCAACAAAATTATCTAGCTAATTTACCAAACTTAGTAGATGATGGCAAAAATTTAAGACAGCTTAAGATTCATCTTCAAAAAAAAACAAAAAAAAAACATCTTACTAAGAAAACAATATATGAAAATATGGCTTTTTAGATCTTTTAAAGAAGTTCTTGTGATTGTGCAGAGCTCCAGGCCGAGTCTGACTGCTGTGAGGACGTGAATAAAAGTGCAGGTCGATGCTCACCTGAGGGCAGCGCGGTGTGTACGGCCGAACATAAAGCTCAACACTCTCCGCTCAGCTGTGAGGGAAGTGTGTGTGATCCTCCAGCCGAGTACGAGGACGCTGTGTGGAGACCCAGATCGCCGTCTTCTTCTCCAGGTACACAAACTCGAATCCTAAACACCGCGCTCAGTGTATACCTTTATCTAACTCAAGTTAACTCTTAAAAAAGGCTTGGCTTATTATTCTGTTATTTAAATCTACGAGCTCATAGAGATTACAAACTGATTATATTGAGCAGGAAATTTGGGTCCAGCTTGGCAACCCTGGAATCCCTGTATAAGTGCAGTAACATGGCATATATGTTCGGAATAAAACAGTTTGTGTCATGATGTTATAGGAAAATAATCAATGATATTGTGGTGTGATGAAGAGGAGTTACTGTTACCCCCCAAACAGCACATCCCAAAGTGTTTTATTCCTCTTATACCACAGCAAATTTGTTGAGTTTTTTTGCCATTTGTTATTTATTAAAGAACATGTCATACTTTTTATCCTTTTATAGTTGCATTTAATGTACATTTAACACATTAGAGCAGCTATAAAAAGTTTCAGCTTTACCTCTGACTTTTACAAAGTGCTGACACTGGAGACTCCTTCCATTAATGTTAAACAAACATCTCCTTACACCGACACCAAGTGGTTTATCATTTCATTAACTGAGGTTGTAGATATTAACTTTGTAAGTGAATTAAATGCAGTAAGTGTTAATTTATCACTCTGGGTGTTAATTCAGTTCAGTCATGTTGTTACTTGACCAAATACTTAACCAAATACAATATTAATACAGTATTAATAATATTAATTTGTTGTCTGAACAGATGTGGATGAATATCCCTTATCGTCACCGGATGATATCCAACCTTTCGACCTGACCTTCCGCCCCTGTGCCTGGACACATAGCCGCTCGGAGCTCAGGCGCCTGGTTAGACCGTTTCAGCGGAGTCACGTGACACGTGAGACGCCATCGATCGGCGTTTACGGCTCCACAGAGAGGCTCGCCGAGGCCTTTTTCTCCAATCAGTCCCCGTTCAGAGGATTTTCTCAGGAGGAGTACAGCTCACTGGCTACAGATCTGCTGAAGAGCCGCACACGAGGATATTACGCCGATTTCAAGCCCATCCCTGAGAACGCTGAGATCAAATCGCATTCTGATGTCTTGTGCACACGACTGCAAATTAACGGCTCTTACAAGTGTGTCAAGTGCACTAAGGTACAGCTTTCAAAACAGCCATCATGTTGTCTGTGTTTTTCACATCAGCAGCAAAACTGATTTTGTCTTAAATCTGATGCAGGTGTTTTCTACGCCTCATGGCTTAGAGGTCCACGCCCGGCGCTCACACAGCGGCACGAGGCCTTTCGCCTGTGAGCTGTGCGGGAAAACGTTCGGTCACGCCGTCAGTCTGGAACAACACAAAGTCGTCCACTCGCAAGTATGGAAAATATATTATATATCATATACAGTGTTACTGTTGACTTTCTAAGACATTGATTGATGCTGTATGGTGTATGACAACAATACAAAGTAATACAGAAGCAAATGCATTTTACGATTGTAAATTAAAAAAATTTACACTCCTTGCTTGGTAGGTGCCATGTGTTGTCATGTGAATTGGCAAATGACCAACTTAGGACAAAAATAAGAAAATAAATGAACAAAAGAAATCAAATTTACTCCATTTTCTATTTACTCCCAAGTCAGCCATGTTTTGTGCCAGACATTTTCTACTAACATTGAGTATTCATCATTCTTCTTCCCATTAATGCTACTAAAGCTTTCCCGAAAAATATAAGCCCAAATCTTCATAGATTTGCTTGGGACATCTTTAATCACTGCAATTTCATTTTGTTAACTAGCACTCTGTATTTACATATTTACGTTCAAACGGAAACTTTATTCTCATTCACGCAACATCCTGCTCTCTGCTACAATTTCACCGTCAAACTTTAGGAGGCGGAGCCTAGAGATTACATTAAGACTGCTAAGACACTATACTTTTTCTTTACGGAAACAGTGCTGTCTGGATAACAACGCTAGCTCTGAGTCCTAGCTAGTACAGGCTAACTAGGTTTGTTTAAAAACATTTAGTCTAAGTATGGAGAGGAGGAGGAAGCTTGTCTGAAATGTGGCTCTGGAGATGAGTTCTTGTGTAACTAGACAGCATATACGCAGATGTTAAAATGGAACCGGTCCATGATGTTGGATGCGAATGAACGTCCCAAAACAAACAAATTTATTATCACTAGTTACATTGCAACGTTGCAATATTGACGTAGAAATATCCGAGATTCTAGATATCATTAAGCTCCTTATATTCACTCATTAGTGAGACAAATTTTTTCATCAACACTCTGTCCACCATATTGGATTTTCTCCCTTATCCGTCCAAGCTGCAACCTGATTGGTTGGGATGTTTGATGTTACATGGTGCTTTTCTGTAAAAACTTGAGAAGCAAACATTCGATGCCAAACACTTCTTGGACGATTGATTACATTTGGAGTAAAGGAAGAAACTGTGTACACTAAAATATTCCTTTAATCAAACGTCCTCTAATGATGATGGTGTCTGGAGGCGGGACTTGTTCGTTGAATGAGTGCAAGAGTGAGTTTTAATAATTTAATAATGAACATTGAATCATTTTTTTTTTTTCAATAGAAATCAAATCATCGTTGGTTGGGTTTCTAAAGCTTACATTTCAGCAGGTTACTGATCGACCTGAGTCCATAAAGAGCTACGTTCACCTAAAAACATGGACTAATATTGTTCGTATTTATTGACAGGAGAGGATTTTTAGCTGCAAAATCTGCGGAAAAAGCTTCAAGAGGTCGTCTACTCTGTCCACACACCTGCTGATCCACTCGGACACGCGGCCGTACCCCTGCCAATACTGCGGCAAGAGATTCCACCAGAAATCCGACATGAAGAAACACACGTTCATCCACACAGGTAAAGAAATTATTTCATTTCCTGCTCTAAAATGTATAACATTCATTAGACTCACACACGTACATATATATATACATCTAAAAATGCTAATCACACAGTGTAACCAACCTAAAATTTCTAAAATGATCTAAATAAAAATAACAATTAAGAGGTAGGTCTATTAACTTCATTTTAATAGAAACAATCTAGATCTGATTGGAAAAAGTAGAGATCTTGATTGCTTTATGTAGCCACCTGAATAAGTACAAAATATGTCTTAAAAGTAAAGAATAAAACTCTCAGTGTCATGCTGTTATAGAAAAATAATCAGCTACAGGGTGGTGTTATGAAGCACTGTTACTGTTGATTATTTTCCCATAACAGCACATTTCAAAGTGTTTTATTCCTCTTATACCACAGTGCATTGCCAGCACTATCAATTATATATTATTTAATATGTTATTTATTAAAGGATGATGCATCACACCTTTTATCCGTTTATAGTTACATTTAATGTTAATATAAATACTTTGAGAGAGAGCAGTTTACGCATCTTGGTAACATGACAAACTGCGTTTTTTTTTTTTGTCTTATTAACTTCAAGAGAGAAAAAAGAAAAAAGGAATTAAATAGTTTTCAAGGATGTTCCACAACATTAAATGTAGCTATAAACGGATAAAAATGTATGATGCATCATTCTTTAATTCATAGAAAATTGTAATCCTTGGCAAATTGCTGTGGTGTAAGAGGAATAAATCACTTCAGGATGTTGTTACAGGAAAATAATCAACTTCAGGGTTGTAATAGTGACTTCGCTTCATCACCCCAGCCTGGCGTTGATTATTTTCCTCTAACAGCATGACACGGAGTGTTTTATTGCATAAAATATAACTATATAGAGTGACTGATTTGTGTATTAGTGTATTAGTATTTTAACGCTGAAGTGGACCATGTTTAATTTGTCTTTATCGTATTTTCAGGAGAAAAGCCGCACAAATGCCAAGTGTGTGGAAAAGCGTTCAGTCAGAGCTCTAACCTTATCACACACAGCCGGAAACACACCGGCTTCAAGCCGTTCGGCTGCGACTCGTGCGGCAAAGGCTTCCAGCGCAAAGTGGACTTGAGGAGACACCGAGAAACGCAGCACGGCCTGAAATAAGAGACGCTTCCTTTTAAAATCAGAATATAATTCATATTCTTTATATAAAAACACTATAAAGAGCATCAGTTAATACTAAACAGACTTTCTTTATTGACTTTTATTATTAACTAAACTTTATGCGAATTTACGGTTATTTATAAAATCTTGTGTTTGAATGTTTACTTTTAGGTCCATGTGGACATTTTTTTAATTCCGTTTGTGGATAAATAAAAGTTTTTCCTGAATTCCCGCTCCTTTATTTTTACACTGTTTACACGCTCAAAAAACTTGATGGTGTTAAAATGTGGAGTTAAAGCAGGAAACAGTAAAAAGTGTGTTTGTGAAACACTGGTCTAGCTTTATGTATTTATTACCAGTGAGGTAAGAGGAACCTCGACCTTTCACAGCTGCTTATAAAGCAAACTTTCTCATACGATTTGTTATCTGTGAGCAGAAAGTTCCGGAGTTTGGTTCACAATTCTGCAGAACAGATTTAGTCATTTCCTACACACACCATACTGAGCACTAGCTTCTCTTTTTCACCTTCTTTCTCTCGTTGTTTGTTTAATTAAAACAATTTCACAGATTTTTCTGAAAAAAGAACCAGAGGTCTTGATTTTGTCTGCTAGTTTCAGTAATAAATTGTTCTGCCTTTCTTAAAGTTGCCCGAAATAGTTTCGAAGATAGCACAAACTCCTGATTGGCTCTTATATTTTATGATGCAAAAAGACTTGTCTCAGATTTTCTCCAAAACATTCAGCTGTTTCAGTGAGTTTTCACACTTAAATTAAATCTGTGAAAGGATTTAAATCATAAAAATTATATAGAAATTACATAGAAAATGTATTCCTGATTCTTAGGTTTGGCGAAAAAGGGAATCGGAATAATGGGAACTGGGAATTGGTTTTATTTAGAACCCTACAACAGTGTGTTTCCGTTTTGGAAAACGTGAACCATCCAAAGAACCCCTAAGGATCCTTTTCTCTAAGAGTGTAATGCTTTAAATGTAAAAAGCTCTGGACACGACAATGCTAATTTTGTGAAAGAAAAAAGTCTGAACTATTAGGGACTTTCTTTTTTTAATGATAAATGTTTAAATTTTTATTTAATTCAATTATTTGGTGGGGCTAAGCTTGAGAGAAACCAAAAGAATGCTAACCTAGCGAGTAAAAGCTAACCTAGCAAGTAAAAGCTAGTATAGCAAATGAAAGCTAACCTAGTGAGTAAAAGCTAATGTAGCAAATGAAAGCTAACCTAGTGAGTAAAAGCTAATGTACCAAATGAAAGCTACTCTAGTGAGTGAAAGCTACCCTAGCGAGTTAACCTAGCAAGTAAAAGCTAACCTAGCAAGTAAAAGCTAACCTAGCGAGTGAAAGCTATGCCTAATTAGTAAGAGTTAATCTAGCAAGTTAAAGCTAACCTAACCAGTATGGATAAATAAATCTCTATCACACGCTTGATATAAGCCAAACATTTTAATAATTTGCACCGCATTCTTCAGGACGACAAACATCAAAATTGAGCAAAATGTCAAACCTATACCCAGGTTTACACATGATTTAGGATTACAGTATTATAATTAAGAGCTGCTCAGGAATCTCAATCAGAAAGATTAAAAAAAAAAAAAGAAAACATTTCAAGTAGCCTTGTTTTCTGGTTCACACAACTGCATTTATTTGTATTATTTTCAGTTTTACTGCCTTGTTACTCGGCTCTACTCTGTAGCTGAGTGTGTAGCGTGCGCTCTTCTGACAGGCTTGAAGAGCTTCACGAGGTTCTGCAGATCCTCGTCCTTCAGTCTGAGCTCCTTCATGAGAGAGCTGATGTACTCGACTGAACACGTCCTCGTCATCGACTCCCTCAGCGACGGAGACACTTCAGTTAACCTGCGCGACACGCAATCAGAGGTCAATCAGAGGTCAATCAGAGGTCAATCAGAGGTCAATCAGAGGTCAGTGTAAAATCCAGGAAGTGTTCAGAACACATCAGTGAGAAATTTAAATTAAAAAAAAAACCCACAGCTCTCTAAAGCCCTATTCGGACGGGATTGTTTTACAACGAGGGGCATGTAATGTAATTATTTTGGAATATCTTTGACATTTTAGTCAGAACTGGTCATGACGGTCATTTTTACAGACACTGCGTTCTCGGAAATCTGGAACGATGACGCTGTATTTTAGCTTCTGTATAAAGATCAATGGAAATAACTCCAGGTTTTATAGAGTATAATCCCATCCGACTTGACATGTTGGGAAATATTCCGCTATATCCTACAGGAAAAGAGGTTTTGCACTTTGTCTTCAGTATAAAACACTCCAGGAGGCACTTGCTCTTTTTTTATTATTATTTTTTTCATGTGACTGACTAACGATCAAGAGCAAACTTGTCATCACACACACCAACTCTGATTGTTTTGATCTTGTTGTAGGGGGTGTGGTTGCACAAATGTAACTGTAAGCGGATAAAAAACATGACATGTCACCCTTTAATTAAAAAAAAAAAAGGAATCATTGGCCATTTGCTCTGGAAGACTAACAGGATGTGCTGTTATACAATAATAATCAACTTTGGGGGTGGAGTGGGCTGATTATTTTCCTCTAACAGCATGCCCCTGAGTATCTTACTCCTTACTTATGTCTACAGTTTTGATCATGTTCCTACCATGTGACATAAACGTTATGGTTGTGTAATTCGTGTGGCCACGCCCCCTATAACAAACACTCACCATAAAGAAAAAACAATCAGTTTGCATTACAATGAGGTGTGCGTAGTATGCAAGGAATATTTAGTGGGACGGTCATGTGTCTATCGTGAAGACACACCCACGTCTGTGATTGAGAGAAAAATCCAGAAAAGTGATCCTTAAGGAGCTGTTAAAGTTTTACCTCTTGCTGTCTAAATGGCCACCGCGTCATTAAAGCGCCGCCATGACACGCACGCATGAAGCTGAAACCGCCGTCCCGTCCTGTCCTGTCCCTCTCTCTCCCTCTCTCTCCCTCCCTCTCTCTCCCTCTCTCTCTCTCAGAGCAGCTCGGTTTCCACCTGCTCTCACGTTTCGGCATCTTTATGCATTATTCAGTCGCTCTGAACAAAACCGTGCGAGCCGACTGCGAGCGTGACATAAGGTAAAGAGAGACCCGCGTCTGAATTATTCACGAATGGAAAAAACGGAGAACAGAACATGTGCTGATCAAATTCACACCATTGTGTTTTTATTTTCTATGATTAAAAGACTGCGAGCCACATTTCTACGTTAATCATACGTTTGTTTGTTTGTTTATTTATTTATTTTGTGGACAATTTTATTCAAAGCGGCTCAGGTGTGAGTCCAGTCGAAGCGCTGGTTGAGGAAGGGTGGTTTTTTTTTCCTAATTTAATGTTGTTTCCAAAAAAAAAAATCCCCTACTGTTGCATAAACAATAAATAATCGCCCGGTTACTGTACTGCCATGACTTCATAATATTCATAGCCCTGTTGGATGCTGGACACTGATTGGTCAGAAGGTGTTGATTAATTTTCTATAACATTCTGTCATTCTAATACATTATCCTTTCTATGGTAACAATGGATCATTAAAAAAAAATGGGTCATCATTGATATGGACAAGTTGTCTGTAAGGAGACGATTATTTAACAGGAAGGAAGGAGTCTCCAGTGTCAGCGCTTTGAGGTTAAGCTGTAATTTTTCCGATATCTTCAGGAGAGAGGAGTTTACACTTTCTGCAGTTTCTCGTTTCTGCATTTTTCGTCTTGAAGTGAGAGAAAAAATGAGGCTGGTGAGGGTATGACTGTTTACAGCTGCTCTAACGTAAGTGATAACAGGAACTAACTTGTTGATAACTATAAACGGATAAAAAGTACAAAACGTCATTCTTCAATAAAACAAAAAGATTGTAATCGTCGTGACATCGCTGTGGTGTCAGAGAAATTCGACACTTTGGTTGTGGTGTTCTAGGAAAATAATCAACTTTAGTGTGGAAAGAGTAACCTCGCTTCCTGTTGTTGATTCATTTCCTATAACAGCATGACACACACAGTGTTTTATTCCTTCTCTGTTATTCAATAAAATGATGCTACGTTGTGAATTTAGATAAAAGAAATTACATGCATAGTGCTACTTATGTATTATAGATAATAATAAAGCACAAAATGGCTGCAGCTGAAATAGTGCACTATACGCTGAACAGGGAACGTTTTCAGACACGACTGAAGTCTCGTGCTCTGCACACACGTCTCTAATCGGTGATAACAGAGCCGGTAGTTAGCCGTTAACCAGCTGAACTCCAAACATACGTCTGCTACAGAATTTGGAGAAGAGAATCTTATACGGAGAAGATTCTCGTGAAACTCGGAGCGTCGGAACAATCTGTGTTTAAAGCCCGAGCGCTGAAACTGGGCCTCGGTAAATGATAAATCAGAGTCTTGTTTTTAGGCAGGGTTTGTGAGGAGGGAGGAGGGTGTTGGAGGGCGTTAGCGTTGCTCAGGTGGAATGTTTCCCATGCTGCCCTGCTGCTGTTCTATCACGGATTCGCTGTAATCGTGGCGAGATAAAAAAGCAGGAGTCTCTGTTGACTCAGACGGGAGCAGCACGGAACTCTGGGCCTCGTCCGGGCCTTCATAAAACCCGGGGAAGCCGCACACACCATCTGTCGCAGTGCAAACAGCCTCCTGGAGCCCACACTGACCCTGACGCACACACACACACACACCCACACACACACACACACACACACACACACACACCTTCCCATTTTTCACTGCAAAATGCCAACACTATGCCTTTAGACCTATTACACACAGAAGCAAGCTCCTGCAATCATTTGTTTTTTGAACATGCCAATGCCATATAAGGAATAAAACACTCTGTATCATGCTGTTATAGAAAAATAATCAATGATGGGATGATCTTAATGACTTTAACTAGCACAAAATAGGTCTTAATAGTAAAGAATAAAACAGTCCGTGTTGTGCTGTAAGAGGAAAATAACCACCATCAGCGTGGTGTGATAAAGCAGAGGTACAGTTTCTGTGCTGAAGTTGATTATTTTCCTACAACAGCACAACCTGAAGTGTTTTATTCCTCTTATATGCCACAACGATTATATTTTTCATTAATTAAAAAGTACACACTTTTTCACACTATACTTTTTATCTGTTTATATTTACATTTAAAGTTGTGGTTCATTCATATTTGCATGATTGATATCTTTTGCGCATGATTTTTCTTTCGTAAGCTTCTGAAATCAAACCGGAACGCCAGTTAGGTGGGAAACACGTTTGTATCCTACACCTCGCTCCTGAGGTTGTGCAAAGTTTATGTGTAAGGAGACTCGACTGATCGGCTGCGATTCCTATAAGTGTCGCCACATTGACATTTCAGCTCTCTGTGAGCGTTGCCTTTTTTGGATGTGAGTGGGCGTGGCTAAATATAAATGAGCTGTGCCATGGACATGGCCGATTGGCGTTTATCAACATACGCACATGAGTACGAAGATGATCAGAGAACTTTCTGTAAATCTGGAGGGAAATTTCAGTCCGGTTTGGCCTAAGAGAACATTCACACTGTCAATTTTTACTAAAAGATCAATATATTTAATATATTCATTATATTTATATATTCTCACTTTTTCTTTCCTCTCTAAAAGTCAGAAGTGATCAGATCGTCAGTGTGCTGAACTGAAAATTCCAATAAAGCTCAAATCATAAAACAGGATTGTAAAGTTTCATTCATAATACTTCATATGCTTGTGTACATATCTTTATCTTTGTGATTAAAATCAAGTAGGCAACCCTGCACTCTCTCCCACACACCCAAACACACACACACACACACACACACACACACACACACACACACACTCAGGTGTAATGGCTTTACTGAGTGGGTGTTCCTGCAGAGAAAACAATGCTCCCTGATTTCCTCAGCCAGCTTTCCTTAGAGTCCTGCACTCCAGCTGTTGTTCACACACATACACACACACACACACACACACTTTCACCGAGTGGCCATAAACCCCAATCAGCCGATAAAGCACCTCACTAGATAAAGAAAACAACTCGAACGCTATGACCTCTTATGGAGCACATGGCAGCCGAGATACAAGTTCCAGTGAAATCTTTAAATAAAATTCCAACAGACGAAATTTATTAAATCTTATTAAAGAACATGAGGATCTGGACTTAAAAAACTGGAGGCAAAAGAGCTCACAGATGGAGATCACAGATGGAGATGGATGCTGTGATGTCATACAGTTACAGCGATTCAGACAAGTGTGTATCGGATGGCACTGAAGGAGGCGTGGCCTATATGCCTGTCAATCAGAAGGAGGCGTGTCCTCTCCCTTCTCAAAGTTATTAATAATAATAACAATAATATTAAATGATAAAACGTAATGCCGTAGAATTCACAAGACTAAAGTAAAATAAAAGATGTGAAAATTTAACAAAAATAACTAATATAAAATTATACCTACATATATACAAAGAAGAAAAAGCATGTATAAATACTTAATACAATTAAAAATACATATATAAATAGAATTTTCTAAAACAAATTGAAAAGTAAAATAATTTAAAGGATTTGTAAATATGTATATTAAAATAAAACAAACCCATAAAGCCTGAAAACAAAGGAAACAAACTTTCGATTAAATGTCAAATTAAAAAGCTTTTGAAATATCTTTTTACCTTTGCACTAAGTGTGAATGTGATAAACTTTTATTTATTTAGCAGAGACTTTCATCCACAGTGCAAACATCATCTAAGAACCTTTTTTGAAATTATTTCTCTCTATTAAACTATAAATCTTCTGATGTGGCGACTTCATAAAAAATGACATCAAGCCACAGAAAAAAAACAAAAATCAAGATCAAGAAATCCAGATTCTATGAACATGCACATTGTTGCATGGTCTGCATTTGCATACTGGAACCTGATTGGCTCATAAATTTAATGATGCAATAACACTTTCCTGGCACACTTCCCTGACTCAGATCCACTTCCCTGAAAGGATTTAAAATGAAAAGTACTAAATGATGTTGATAAAAATATCGAATACCGTGTTTCTGATATAAATGGATTATTTAAGTGTGTTTACAAAATCCAGAGAAAAGGAGACTTACGCTGAAAGCAAAACGATGGCAATCAAGGTCCATTCAGGAGGCTTGTGGATGATGTTAACGTTAGTAAATCTGGAAAAGACGACATCGCTGTTTAATTATCATCATCAAACATCCTGCTGGCTAACATCCTGCTAACTGCTCTTCACTTCTCATGTTCAAAAATCCTGAAAATGAAGGAAGTCGTCCATCTTCCATTTGTTACCATAAACAGACAGTAAACAGACAGAACGGATTTATAGCTACGCACTATTTAAAAAAAAAAAAAAAGTGACCAATCAGTGAACAGGTCCAACCCCCTGGCATTGATTGACGGATTGACAAATGCATCAAAGAGAAATGTATATTGTATATGTATAAATATAAAAATCCATTTTCATATAAATACATATTATAAAATAAAAATTATATGAATGATAAAATAATATTTTAAGAGTTTCTTCTTATTATTCTTATTATTATATTTTAATATTGAAATACATTAAATTAAATATGAAGTAAAAATAAACTTCAATTTATTTTGATATAAAAACATATGAAATAAACATTTTATTAAAATGAACATTTTGATATAAAAACATATGAAATAAATATTACAATAGCAATTGATGAAATAATGAGTTACATTTTATTTCGTTTATTGATATTAAAATATAGCAACCAAAAATATGAACTTTAAATTTCATAATAATTAATTTAGTTTTAATAATTTACATTTTTGAATCTTTATTGATTTTTTTTTCCGATTATAGATTATATTACAGTTGAGTGCAAAAGTTTGTACACCCCTAGACAAATAACAGAAAGACATTTATAATTAATTTATAACAAGACATGTGACGAGAGTGTTTGCTTTAACAGATGTTATTTAACATTATTACCCAAAAAAAAAAAAACGGTCAAACTGTAAAATAGTGAAAAGTGCTAAATGATAATCAGTTATAAAAGTTATATAAATATTCTCTTTGCCTTTATAACCTGTAAACAGCTTTTATAATAAAGTAATACACACAGTTACTGTGATCAGATCTGGAGACTGAGGGGGTGGGGTGTACAAACTTTTGCACTTGATTATTTGTCTTTTTTTTTTCTTTTTTCCTTTTTACAAATTCTGGCATGAGTAAATCTCCGTCAGTGTAGAACTAAACTTTCTGATTTTATAACTTTAGGACGCGACTCGTTCCAGTAAAACGTGTCCAAGGCGGCGTGAGGTCGCTGACCCGCTCCGTTTCAACACCTCTGATTGGTGTTCAACCTTTGTGTGCGCGGCTCAGATTTAGTGGCCCTTCACAGGAGGAGCAGAATTCCTGGAAACACCTTCATGAAGTGGTCCTTCAGAACCACCGTAAATCAGCTCCGGAGAGCGAGACGCAACTTCCTGTTGACAACGTGACTGTGAGCGACAGCAGCTCGGACATCTCACTAAACGCTCCACTGACGCAGCTAGGAATATGTGAGGAATAAATCACTCCCCGTCACGCTGTTACAGGAAAATAATCAACGACAGGGAGGTGTGATGAAGCGGAGTCACTCCGTTACCACTCTGAAGATGATTATTTTCCTATAACAGCACGGCATGAAGTGTTTTATTCCTCTTACACCACAGCTGTTTGCCAAGGATTACAATATCCTAATAATTAAAGAACGTCATACTTTTTATCTGTTTATAGTTACGTTTAATGTCAGTTTAACAAGTTAGTTTCTGTTCTCACTTACGTTACAGCAGCTATAACTATAATCTTTTTATTTCTCTCTCCTGAAGTTAATAATAAGAAAAAAAAAACGCAGCTGGTCCTGTTACTGAGAAACCACAAAGCGTAAAGGCCTGAAAATGTCTGAAAAGTTACAGCTTTCGCTCTGACTGTTACAAAGCGCTGACACTGGAGACTCCTTCCATAAACTTTAAACAAACTTCTCCTTACAGAAAACTTTACCATATCAACAGTTATACTTTTTTCACGCTAAATGAAAATGTTTGGGTTTTTTTCGCGAATGTCAGTAAGGAGTAGGATTTATTTTCTTTCTCTGGTCGTCGCGAAGAAAATATTTGCCTTCAGTTTTCTGAAGTTGTACTTCTATTGGTAAAAAACTGATCTGAAGATTCTTCAATCACGCAATAAACATCAGAGTCTGAAGCTCAACACCAGTCTCCTGGATACTGACTCATCAATGCCAAATGTCAGCTTGGTGCCGTGACCCGGACGGCTCGCTAACACCTCACTGGTGAGTTGAACCATTATAATTATTTACGAGTCAAGAGGAAAGTTGGCTGAGTGCTTTCGTTAAAATAAAGGACAGAAGGAGAAGCTAAAGGAGGCACAGCAGTGTCTGACTGGACTGAGTTTTAATTTAAGGAGGTAACAGTTGAGGTTGTAAAAAAAAAGAGTGCTTCTTGTCCCTCACACTCGGTTACGGATTTATCCACGTCTGATCTGACGTCTACAGAACTCACCTGAAGGTCCGGACTATGCCGTTAATATCATCGATGATCTCGCTCATGGTTAGACCCAGAGGCCCGACGACGTCTCTTAGACTAAACCACAGAACAGTCACGTTAAAATATTAAAGGAACAAATTATACTTAGGAATATGATGAAATCAGCACTGAACAGCAGCGAAACTGATATTTTTGCTCATTCCTTTACCGCATGCACTAAAATGAACGGAGGGTTGAACTCAGACCTTCTGCAGAGCTTCTCCACAGCAATGCGTCTCTGGATCGCTCGCTGAGAACGAGAGTCGACCAGCGGCAACGGCGGGGCGTTCTCTCGGTCCTGAACAAGCGTACGGTTCACACACAGAACACATCACACACACGCACACATCACACGCACACATCACACACACGCACACACACATGCCAGTCAGGGGTGAGACGATATACCATAATATATACAAGAACTCTGAAGCAGTAATAATGTTAATGTTACTCTGTGTGTATAATGACAACACAAAAACACTTCTAGTATGCGAAAGGTCGCTTGAAATACAGTGAGAGTAAAAAGTATCTGATCCCTTGCTGATTTTGTTGGTTTGCCCACTAATAAAGACATGATCATTCTATACTTTTAATGGTAGATGTATTCTAACATGGAGAGACAGAATATCAAAAAGAAAATCCAGAAAATAACTTTAAAGAATATATATTAATTGATTTGTATTTCATTGAGGGAAATAAGTATTTGATCCCCTAGTATGCATTAGGAGTTCTGGCTTTCACAGACCAGTTAGACACTCCCAATCAACTTGTTACCTGAACTGAAGACACCTGTTCTAACTAATCACCTGTATGAAAGACACCTGTTCACAGAATCAGACAATCAGACAGATTCCAAACTCTCCAACATGGGTAAGACCAAAGAACTCTCTCAGGACCTCAGAGACAGGATTGTTGACCTGCACAAATCTGGAATGGGCTACAAAAACATTAGCAAGATGCTGGGTATTAAAGTAACAACCATTGGTGCAATTGTGAGAAAATTTAAGAAGTATAACGTGACCATCAATAGACCTCGGTCTGGTGCTCTACAGAAGATTTCACCTCATGGGGTGGCAATGATCATGAGAACTGTGAGAAATCGGCCTGCAACCACACAGCGGGAGTTAGTGAATGACCTCAAGGCAGCTGGGACCACAGTCACCAGGAAAACAATTGGCAACACTTTGCGCCGCAATGGATTAAAATCCTGCAGTGCCCGAAAGGTACCCCTGCTTAAGAAGGCACATGTGGAGGCCGGCCTAAAGTATGCCAATGATCACCTCAAAGATGTACAAAGTGATTGGGAGAAGGTTCTGTGGTCAGACGAGACCAAAATTGAACTATTTGGCCTAAACTCTACTCGTCATGTGTGGAGGAAGAAAAATGCTGCCTATGACCCCAGGAACACTGTGCCCACCGTCAAGCATGGAGGTGGAAGCATTATGTTTTGGGGGTGTTTCTCTGCCAAGGGCACAGGGCTACTTCACCGCATGGATGGAGCCATGTACCGTGCAGTCCTGAGGGACAACCTCCTCCCCTCTGCCAGGAAGTTGAAAATGGGCCGTGGTTGGGTCTTCCAACATGACAACGACCCGAAGCATACAGCAAAGGCAACAAAGGAGTGGCTCAAGAAAAACCACATTAAGGTCATGGAGTGGCCCAGCCAGTCTCCGGACCTCAATCCAATCGAAAATCTATGGAGGGAGCTGAAGGTCCGAGTTGCCAAGCGACAGCCCACCAACCTTAATGATTTAGAGAGGATCTGCAAAGAAGAGTGGGCCAAAATTCCCCCTGATATGTGTGCTAACCTTGTGGTTAACTACAACAAACGTCTGTCCGCTGTGCTTGCAAACAATGGCTGTGCCACCAAGTATTAAGTGCTTTTGGCTAGAGGGATCAAATACTTATTTCCCTCAATGAAATACAAATCAATTAAAATATATTCTTTAAAGTTATTTTCTGGATTTTCGTTTTGATATTCTGTCTCTCCATGTTAGAATACATCTACCATTAAAAGTATAGAATGATCATCTCTTTATTAGTGGGCAAACCAACAAAATCAGCAAGGGATCAAATACTTTTTACTCTCACTGTACGTGAAAACACTCTGAGCTGCGTGATAAAAACTCCGAAACTGACATCAAGGTGCAAAAAAAAAAAAAAAAAAAAAAAAAAAAAAAAAGACCTTTTAATATTAAAAAAATAGAAAACTAAAAACTAAAAGTAATAAAGTAAGTAATAAAATAAACTATAAAACGTACTGTGAAAATAAGAATGATTTCATAACCATGACGATATTTAAAAAGAAATTATGATTTATGATTTATTGGTTCAGTTAAAGATACAGTAAGTGCAGGTGCAAAAGTTTACACACCCCAGGACAACAACATTTTATTTCTAACCATTTCTAACGTTTATTTCTATCGAGATCTCATGATACCGCTTTTCCTTTTCCGATACTGATACCGAAGCCTTGAGCATGAGCTGATATCAATATCTGTCAGATATTTTCTTTAAAAACTAATAAGCTTTAAAATAAAATAAAAAAACAAACAAACAGGAAAAAACACTTTTAAAAAAACACTTAAAATAAGACTCATACAAATCTGTAGGTTTCGCACAAAAAATAAAGTATAAATATAATCAAATCAATCCTAACAAAAAATACAGTCAGTTCTCTTCATAAGTAAAAAAAACCAAACAAAAAAAAAAAAAAAAAACACCTTTTCCAGGTCCGATCTTTTCTATTCATTACTGGATCAAATCAAATTCTTCAAATCTTTTTATCTCAGATATCTGATCCACCATTTTTGCTGGTATTGGCCCGATACTGATCCCTGGGTATCGGATCGGTGCCATCTCTATTCATAACCCCAAGACCACGAGTGTGTGAAAAATACAATAGGTGTCTTAAGATATTAAGAGTGAAAACAATCTGAACAATATCTTTAATAAAATCTTTCAGTCCTCGCTCCGGTTATGTGCCACTTAATATCGTCCTCGCTGGAAATTACAGGTGTGTTACAGGTGTGTTACAGGCGTGTTACAGGCGTGTTACAGGTGTACTGTACTGAAACCTGTCACTGTGTGACCTGCAGTAAGCTCTCTCTCTGTGAGCTAACCTAAAGGTGCAGTAACTCCTCGAACTCGTGTACGCAGCGCCCTCGTGTGGACTCTGTCAGTAACGGCATGTTCCACATCTCTAAAGCCTGTGAATAAATCTCAGGCAGTGTGTGTTGTGTTTGCTCACCTCGGTGTGTGTTTTCTCCTCTCCAGCTTCTGTTTGCACCTCCTCAGGCAGGACACACACTCCTCTGTAAAACTCGTGCACTTGGAGCGCCAGCATCTGCGTCTCTCTCGTCAGAGTGTCATAATCAGGTGCTGCTGCAGAGGGTCGAGCCTGAGCTCCTCCTCCTGAACCTCCTCCTGAACCTTCTCCTGAACCTCCTCCTGAACCTTCTCCTGAACGCTTCACCTTCTCTACATCCTCCAGGTCATCTTCATCCAGCTCTTCCTCCTCCTCCTCCTCGCTCTGCAGCTCAGCCTCAGTGTGTGAGGTGTAATCTGGTCCGTAGAGGAACCTTACAGTACGGATACATGGCAGCGTTTTCAAAATACATATCGCAAAAATAAAAGGGTATAAAATAATGAGGTTAAATGTTTACAAAAAAAAATGAAAGATTAGGGCAGAGCGATATAACCCAAATATCATATCACGATACTCAAAGACATTTCTATGATACATGACACGCATCATGATAGGTATACGCATCAAAACAGCGACTAAAAAAAAAAAACACTGAAAAGGAGGAAAAAATGAATTCTTTAAAAGCTGTTAGAAATTTTTTTTTAAAGATTCAGGACAAAATTTTAACAACAAATCAGCTACTTTGAATGAGAGGTTTAATTCTAAAAAAAAAAAAAAGTCAAAGAAGTCAAAAATGAATTATTAAAATGATTAATAGATTTCAAATAAAGAATTAAAATGTTGTTATATATAAATGTATATAAATTGGTATATATATGTTTATATAAAAATATATATTACAAAATGTAAGAATATGAATGAATAAATTTATGAATTAGTTTTAAGATAACGATTTAAAATGATACACCTGAGATATCTCAGAAAAGTGCATTATGACATAATTTATCACATTATTTAATTTAGCATTATATCAATATTATATCATATTATTATATTGTTCAGCTCTATTAAGAATTGAACAAGAAATGAGAAGAACAATGAAAAAATGTTAAGAGCAGGAACTAAGAGGGAACTGCTACCTCTGACAATGTGAAAATGTGTGTGCGAATACAAATGGCTTCTGTTTCCATGGTAACGTATACATACTGGAGCTGATGGAAGAAAAAAAAGTTCTTGTGCGTGGTCATCGTTTACCTCATGGTCTCCTCGGTTCTCCACTCCATCAGTGTGTGTGTGAGACCTTCCAGCAGGCTGAGCGTGACCGCCGGAGCTTCGGCTCTCGCTTTCCCGTGGCTCTTTAGCAGCTTTCGGAGTCCAGCAGCAGTTTTTTTACTCATCCCCACTTGGGAGATGTCGAGGCTCGTTTCGAGAGAGTTGTCAGCCGAAGCAGGAGAGTCGGAGAGAGCAACCTGCTGTAGAAGCTCACTGGTTTCATCCACTGACACTGAGGAACTGACTGGTTGAGAGACCTTAGCGTCATCACAGCGCTTCTCTCTCTCACGCCTCACACCTGCCACTTCGGCGTCACCGTCGTGCGTTTGGTTTTCTCCGTCCCGCCTGGGCAGATCCCCCCAGCGAACACGCCTCGGCTGCTGCTGTCTGGCCACCACGCTGGACACGAAGCCCTCCTCCTCATCGCTACACTCGCCCTCGCTGGAGCCTCCGTGCGACCCGGTGCATTCTGGGATCGGATTCTCAACGTCCGATTTACTCACAGGTCTGTCTGATAGCTTCACCTCCAGACCCGAAGTGCCTCTGAGCGGAAGGAAAATGGAGGACAGAGCAGCATGAGTACTGCAGGCTACAGTTTATAGCCATTATAGTTATTTTACAGAAACGTGAAAATAATAATATATAATAATAAATATAATAAAATATAAAAAACAGAGCGTACACGTACCCATCTCCCTTCTTCAACAGCTTCACCTCAGGAGGTCTGTACGAGAAAGAAAGAGGAAGCTTTCATTTAAAAACAAACTTTATAGGAAAATAAACCCTCGAAATTTCAGACGTAATTTTATATTAATGATTTCCTCGTAGAACACAAGCAGAAAATGTGAATTTGTATGCAGTGATATTTTCATTTTTATATTTGAATACGTTTTTATTTAAATAGTTATGACAACATGAGTGATATTTTTGTGCTTGCTGGAGGTTTATTCGTAACTCCTCTACATTATTTCAATATAATTATTTCAATAAATGTTTATCGGTTATTTTGATTTCATAATTCATATAAAAGATACAAACAAATTCTTAGATCTTTATTAGATTTTAGGATTTGTTCTGTAAAAATGATACTGTGTGTTTGGCATAAAGAGAGTTTTCTCTCTTCTAGGAATTCTGACGGATCCTGCCTGCTATTGAAGAAATTCTGACCAATCTCACCCTCTCCTCAAGGAATTCGGACTAATCCCAAGCATTTCCCGAAGAAATTATGACAAATCCTGTCCACTCGACAAGGAATTATAACTAATCCAGCCTGCTCCTGAAGGAAATTCACGCCAATCACAAACACCCCGAAGGACTTCTGACCAATCCCATCCACTCTCAAGAGAACTCTGACCAATCTGAAGGACTTCTGACTAATCCCATGTGCTCTAGGAGGTCTTCTGACCAATCTCGTGCACTCTCAAAGGAATCCTGACCAATCTCGCCCGCTCCTAAATGAATTCTGACCAATCCTATCTGCTCCTCCAGTGACTGGTGTTAGGAGCAGATCTTTCCTTCACGATGATCATAAACCATGCGCATGTAAATATATATGACTCACGTTACCTCTCCTCCTTTCTCAGCCACAGCGGTGATTTGGATATCTGGACTTCGAGATATTTCGAGGCTTTGTAGCAGAAGTTACTACAGAAGCACTGAAACAGAGACAAAGGGATATTCAAGTCACAGAACTATCCGGAAAATCGATCTTTCCTTGCAGTATGTTTCTGTAAATGTACTCCACCTTGCGCTCAGTGATATCATACACCTTATTGGTCTTGGTGGAAATTTTATACTGTTGAGTTGGAACCTGGAATACATACAGAAATGTAAATACCACAGTAACTATATGGCTTTATTTAAACGAAATATTGTGGTTTCGAGTTTTCAATTCCCAGGATACAGTGAGATCATATATATATATATATATATATATATATATATATATATATATATATATATATATATATATATATATGATGAAGCGTAAGGAAGAGAGAGGCTTGTTACGTTAGCGAGTTTGTTGGAGCAGACAGGATATCCACACATTCTGACGATGGAGCGTTCCTCCACTGCATCGCTGTAGTTAGCTGGTGTGATCAGTCGAGCCTGAAGCACACACATCCACACCATCAAGCCAACATCATATCAACATCCACACATGATTAACGTCGCAGTCAGTTACTTACGCAGTCTGTCAGGAAATCCTCCGTCACGCCGTCGTCCAGGAGCCTTTCCACCACCTGAAGAGCTCTCCGCTCCAATTCCAGCTTCTCCCTCAGGGCCTCCTTCAACACCTCCTTCCTGAGAAGAAGGAATCTGAATTTCCATTCGGAAATCAAAACCAAAATCCCTCTCTCATTCTTCTAGCATGCAATTATGTCTCATTTTATTTTCATTCTGTCTGTCTGTCTGTCTGTCTATCTATCTATCTATCATTCTTCTAGCACTTATTTATTGCTTACTTTATTTTCCATCTACCCATCTATCTCTCTATCTTTCTCTATCTATCCCTCTGTCAATCATTCTTCTAGCACTCTACGATTTCCTTCTTTTAATTCTATCTATCATTCTTCTAGCAATCAGTTATGTCTTACAGTATTTTCATTCTATCTATCTATCTATCTATCTATCATTCTTCTAGCAATCAGTTATGTCTTACAGTATTTTCATTCTATCTATCTATCTATCTATCTATCTATCTATCTATCATTCTTCTAGCACTCAATTATGTCTTACCTTATTTTCATTCTATCTATCTATCTATCTATCTATCAATCACCTCCAGAAAGTAGTAGAGCATTAGAGTATAGTAGAGTATGAAGTATTTCTATCTATCTATCTATCTATCACCTCCAGAAAGTAGTAGAGCATTAGAGTATAGTAGAGTATGAAGTATTTCTATCTATCTATCTATCTATCACCTCCAGAAAGTAGTAGAGCATTAGAGTATAGTAGAGTATGAAGTATTTCTATCTATCTATCTATCTATCACCTCCAGAAAGTAGTAGAGCATTAGAGTATAGCAGAGTATGAAGTATTTCTCTTTGCTGCTGTATTGCAACATCAGATTTAATTCTACTAGACTGAGATTTTCTTTCTGCTTCTTTTGAGGAAACTCTCTAAAGAAATAAAATTAAATACACTATTCAGATGTCCTCAGAATTACTTTAAAATAAAAACTCTAACACAGCCAGCTGAGCTCATAAAGGGCTGTTAATTAGCTGATTAACAGGAAAACACTATAATGTGCAGGACAGTGGGATCTCCAGGAGCAGCACTGGGGAAAAATCCTTACCTTCTGGCCTCCTCTTCAGCTGACCTCACCTGAGCTGCTCTTCCACCTGCAATGATCATAAAGCTGCTGTTTAATTCAGATTAAATAAAAAAAAAGTTCTACGCTTCATCACTTTCGAGTTTAATTCTCTAGATGAAGGTTAATGTTACTCAGAAAGAGCTCCTCCACATCTAAGAATAATGATTCATACTTTAAAAAGCACACCATTTCCTTTAATCTACCTTTTTTAGTTTTAGATGAGCGAGCTCGTTTCTTCTCGCCGGCTTCCATGCTTTCTTCCATCAAAACAAAATCCGTCACTTACTTCCGCTTTCGTCACATTTCTACAGCAAGCGCGAAGGGACAAAAAGTCGCGCTGCGTCACTTTGAACAGAGGTGTGCGGCTAGTCGATGCTGGTGCTCATAACGACCATAACAATATTTAGGCTTTTATAGGAGTTCTGGGTTAAAGTAAGTTCTTATTTTTGTTTTATTTATATAGTTATGATCTTGTTATGTTTTTGGTTAAATCATTTTCGGAGATATTTATTCGTTTCCTGTGCATCAGACAAGTAATCAGTTTGCTTCTATGCTAGCTGGCTAAGCAGGAGGCTGAAATCCACATTCACATTCTGATCAGCTCAACTGTCTGTAAAACCTTTTCTCTTCAGTTTATTTCTGCTTCTAAAAAGCTCACATTGCACAAAACAGTGTGCAGAAGCTCTTTAGAGTTCTACCTCCTTGTGTTTTTATTAATATCTTCACCTGTTTCTATAATAACTGTAGGTTTATTTAGCTGTATAGCTCTTTATATAGAATAAAGAACCTTAAAGTGAATTACAAAGCAAGCAGAAAACTTCAAATAATCAAAAGATTAAACAGACTGAAAATATATAACATTAGCCAATTTAAAATTCACTAAAAATAAAATAAATGACAAAAAAATAATATCACTGATTCCTTACTACTACTAATACTACAATAATAATAATAATGATAATAATAATATTATTAATATAATTTATAACATGAATGATTTTTTGCTTGCAGTCTGTTTGGATGATGTTAGAAATATCACCATATATTAAGATATTTTTAGGTAAGTTTATGAAGCAGAACGGTAATCACACATTTAAAAAATAACTACAAAAATGGGACTTTTTATTTGTGTAGTATTTTATTTATTTGTGAAATCTTTATATTTGTGTAATATTTAATACCTAATTTAAAAAATAGTTTCTTGTTGCTGTGTCCTTGCCTGTTCTTAAATGTTTTTTTTCCTATAATAATTGTAACTAAATAAAATATTTAAAAAAGTAATAAAATTTTTTAAATTGAAAATTACAGAGCTAAATAAAATAAGTTAAAAAAAAAAGATAACTAAAATAAATATTTATTTTAGAAAATCATTTTAATACTACTGTTGAATAAAAATAACAGTAAAAAATACAGTTAACTGTTTATTACATTAATGAAAAGGGCAAACAATAAAACAGAAAAATAATAAATTATTGATATTTTATTAATATTTTACTATTATGGTTATTATTTATAATAAATACATTTTAAAAAATGAAAAAAATATTAGATTAATGTAACAAAATCATTTTACTACTACTGTTGTAATATAACTGTAATAATGTAAAACAGCAGTGATACACTTTCAAAGCTGACAAAAATGTTTATTTATTGTTCACAAAAATGAATTAAAGTTATATCACATGAAAAGGAGACAAAAAGTAAACATTATGAATGTTATGAGTGTGAATGTTTTTTGCTAATTATATATATTTATAGTGAGTAACAATGCAGGTTGGGGAGTGATATAAAAATCCAGGTGACGTGTGATCCGTCAGAAAAGTGTGTTTATAATTCATCATGATGTCGATATTATTTAATCGTATCATCAATACTACAAGTAAAAGACAAATTATTATCATTATCATTTCAGAACTGATCAGGAAAGTGATGCTGTGTCTGTAAACCTGATAAGAAGACTGAAAATGAAAGGCACTGCAGGTGAGCTGTGTTTAACACACACACACACACACACACACACACACACACACAGAGTATAAAGCGTTATTCTCGTCTCCGTGCAGGTCATCTTTGTTAGAGACGACAGAAATGCAGTAAGATGGCGATGGAGCAGTTCAGTGACGTCGTACAGAGATGTGTAAGATCACGCAAGTTCAACTTCATTCATTTATTCATTCATTTGTTCGTTCTTTCATTTCATTTCCCTCGTTTCTCTTCTGCTGATCCGCTCGTTCTCTCTGCAGCAACTCGTTCAGGATGAGAACTTCTCTCCGGCTGACTTCGACCTGTTCCATGTGGCGGGGAAGAGCTGCATCGAGCAGGGTCACAGCGCTCACGTCCTGAGTGTCATCATCGACGAGAGGAATAAAGTGAGCTGTGACACAGCATGACACGTGACTCACAGATATTAATGCTCTCGTATCGCTGCTCTCGTATCACTGCTCTCGTATCACTGCTCTCATATCACTGCTCTCATATCACTGCTCCAGTATCACTGCACTCATATCACTGCACTCATATCACTGCTCTCATATCACTGCTCCAGTATCGCTGCACTAATATCGCTGCACTAATATCACTGCACTCATATCACTGCTCTCATATCACTGCTCTCATATCACTGCTCTCATATCACTGCTCCAGTATCACTGCACTCATATCACTGCACTCATATCGCTGCTCTCATATCGCTGCTCTCATATCGCTGCACTAATATCACTGCACTCATATCACTGCTCTCATATCACTGCTCTCATATCACTGCTCTCATATCACTGCACTCATATCACTGCTCTCATATCACTGCTCTCATATCACTGCTCTCATATCACTGCTCCAGTATCACTGCACTCATATCACTGCACTCATATCACTGCTCTCATATCACTGCTCCAGTATCGCTGCACTAATATCGCTGCACTAATATCACTGCTCTCATATCACTGCTCTCATATCACTGCTCTCATATCACTGCTCTCATATCACTGCTCCAGTATCACTGCACTCATATCACTGCACTCATATCGCTGCACTCATATCGCTGCTCTCATATCGCTGCTCTCATATCGCTGCACTAATATCACTGCACTCATATCACTGCTCTCATATCACTGCTCTCATATCACTGCACTCATATCACTGCTCTCATATCACTGCTCTCATATCACTGCTCTCATATCACTGCACTCATATCGCTGCACTCATATCGCTGCACTCATATCGCTGCTCTCATATCGCTGCTCTCATATCGCTGCTCTAATATCGCTACTCTAATATCGCTGCTCTCATATCGCTGCTCTCATATCGCTGCTCTCATATCGCTGCTCTAATATCGCTACTCTCATATCGCTGCTCTCATATCGCTGCTCTCATATCGCTGCTCTCATATCGCTTCTCTCATATCGCTGCTCTCATATCGCTGCTCTCATATCGCTGCACTAATATCGCTGCTCTCGTATCGCTGCTCTAATATCGCTGCTCTCATATCACTGCACTAATATCACTGCTCTCGTATCGCTGCACTAATATCGCTGCTCTAATATCGCTGCTCTCGTATCACTGCTCTCGTATCGCTGCACTCATATCGCTGCTCTCATATCGCTGCTCTCATATCGCTGCTCTCATATCACTGCTCTTACATAACACATTAACATAACAGAATCAGGAATGTCACCTTTTTATTTATTTATTTATTTATTATTTAATTTATATTACAGAATATCGTGCGCTGTATGGGCTGGAATCTTCTGGAGCCATTAGTCAAAGTTCTACTAAAAAAGGAAGAGAAGAACCTGCATCACTGTCAGGCCATCTTCTCTCACCTACTGCAGGTGTGTGATTTCACCTCAAACCAGCTGATAAATTGTGATGATGACATGATGATGACGTGGCGATGACGGGACGGTGACGTGATGGAGATGTGATGGGGACGTGACGGTGGGGTATAGTGATGTGACGTGACGGGGACGTGACGGTGACGTGATGGAGATGTGATGGAGACGTGATGTGAGGTGGATTTCTGTGTGGTTGCAGGTGTGCAGTCCTAAAGAGCTGGTGGTAGGTCTGCTGGAGCAGGTGGAGGAAGCTGATCCTGATGCTGTGGCTGAAACGATCGCTCTGCTGCTCACGCCGTTACAGACAGGTGAGGAACATTCCCACTGGACTTCACTATTCCTCTAATTCCTGGTATTCCTGATATTCCTGTGATCAGGATTTTGTTCACATGTGGAAAAATAATTTATGCAGTCTGTTGAGAAGAAAGTGAAGGGAGCTAGAAAAAAACACTTTAGAGGAGTGAGAGTATTAAACGTGTGAAAAGACATGAACATATAAATAACAATAACAACAACAACAATACTAATCATAATTATTATTATTATAATACTTTCTTTTATTTTTTTCTTTCTTTACCTTCTCTCTCTTTCTTTCTGACTTTCTTTTTTCCTTTCTTTTTTATTTTGGGTCTGTCTTTTCTTTCTCTTTTTTCTTTCTTGATCTCTTTGTTTCTTTCTTTCTTTCTTTCTTTCCGACTTTTATTGGGCTCTTTTTTTTTTTTTTTTTTTTTTGTAAAAAATCTATCGAACTGTCTTTCTTTCATTCTTTCGGTCACCTTTCTGTTCCCACCCACCAGCCCGCTCTCCGCTGTCGTACCACAGCTACCATTTGGGGAAAGGGTGAAGGCTAACACGTGCTTCCGCTGTGACACGTGAAGCCGACTGCATGTTTGCGTAACACACTCGGAGGAAAGTGCTATCCGCCCTCTTCTGCATACCTGACGTCAGGGCGAACGCTCTTCTGTTGCGCCACTCAGAAGCCTTGACTTCCTTTCTCTCTTTCTTTTTCTCTGCAGTGCTGCTGAAGCTGGGGAAGAAGAAGTCCTCGACTCTGGGCATGGCTCTCTCCACCGTGCTCAGTCAGGTGACCAAACTTCCTGTTCCTCAGAGCCGAGAGCAGGAGGAGGACGACGTGTTCGGTTTGTGTCGCTGCTGCACGGTTCTGTCACACTTCATCCAGCCCTTTGTGGAGGAGATCAAGGAGAACATTAAGGAACGTCGCACCATCTCCAGGGACGACGAGCTCCGGGTGGAGATCCTGAAATTGTAAGTTTTTAACCCTGGAGTAGAACAGCACTGTGTCCCAAACACTAGCATGACCAAGCCTCCTCTGCTGAAACCTCGTATCCTGAGTTGGGTTTGTTCCAGCCGGGGGCGGGGCTTATTTCAGGGCCAGAAAATATGAGAAGCACTCATTATATAGAAAACTAATGAGAACCACTGCATGGAAAAATTGTAACTCTCAGGCTTTCTAAGGTGTTTTAAAATTGATGTGATGATCTAAAAACAATTATAAACCACACTGGGGGCGGGACTTATTTCAGGGCCAGAAAAATGTAAACTCACGCCTGAAATTAAGAAACTAATGAGAACCACTGCATGGAAAAAATTTTGACTCACAGGTTTTCTAAAGTATCTTTAAATGTCTGTGATGACACGGGTTTAAAAAAATAATCTCGAAATGAAGAAACTAATGAGAATCACCGCATGCAAAAATGATCAGTAACATGTTTTGTACAGTATCTTTAAAATGATGTGAAAAAACAAGTCTAGAAACACCCTGAAAAATCACAAACTGCACCTTTAATTTTTTTTATGATGTTAGGAAAAAATTTGAAACAAATTCTAGCAACTACTGAATCTACTTTGCTTGTTCCTGATCATACTATAATCTTAAAAATGCATGTTTTCGAAAGGGAAGATTTGTGCTACGCTAACAGGCCTGCTCTTGCTGTCGTTGCAGCTGTATGAAGAGTTTGAGCGAGCCTCTGCTCGACGTCCAGCTGAAGGATCCAGACACGTTCGAGGCGTCTCCTCTCAGAGACTTCGCCACCAACATCCTGGTAAGAAAACCGATTGCTGTTTGTGCTCAGATCAGTTCTGTAGTGTCAGGTGTTATTGAAAATAATGATGATCATAACAATAATACATTTTTTCCTTCTTGACCGTGTAGCTTTTCAGTTAAACGTTAATTAACTGAATTAATGTTACTGATGCATTTCAATATTCAAAATTATAAAAAGCAACCTAAATCATTTTCTCTCTCTCTCTCTCTCTCTCTGTAGGTCACTCTGTGTAGTATCGGCGAGTCACTCCCGGATTTGTTGTCCCACAATCTTTTGCGGAAGCGCGACGTTCCCGGATTCCTGGAGGAGGAAGTCCGATATCCGAAGGAGTCTCTGGCGAGCCTGGCACATTTACTGTTCGTGCACCACATCGCCATGGACATGTTCCCCGCTGTGCTCAGGTACAAACCATCAACAACAACAACAACAACAACAACAACAACAACAGCAATGTTCCAGAGGTTAAACGATGCATGACTTTTTCATCACTTGCATCTTTTATTATTTTATTTCTTCAGCCCAGTTTTTGTCCTACAGTGCAACATGGAGTATGTAGAGCTCTTACTCAGCAGGTAAGCATCTCTTTAGGTATTTATTTATTTATTTATTTTCATTTCTTCTCATCCTGACGCTTGATTGTGTTTCCTTTTTACAGAACTGAAGAATCCCGGCTACAGAAGGGACTGGTAGGAACAGAACACAACTCAAATCCACACTGTACCATATTTTTCTGACTATAATAACTTTTTCTGTCCAGCGTTGTGACTCGGCTTGACAAATTACCCATAATCCTTCACATCGACTTTATTTCCTCCACCAAGCGAGCCATGTCGTGTTTCATTACAAAAGCTGAATTTGGGTATTCTTTGTGTGTGGACGGGGCTAAGAAAATAGCTCACAGAAACGTGATTGGATTAAAAAAATTAAAAGAAACTAAAAATAATAACAATGAAAGGGAAATTAAAGAAGAACAAGTAAAATAAGATGCAAAAATTCGATAAACAAAAGATAATAAAGATAAAAAATATGATAAGAAAGATGCAAATAAGATAAAGATAAATAAATTATAAATAAACAAGAAAAATAAACAAAGAATAAGATAATAAAGATAAAAAAGATAAGAATGATAAAAAAAATATAAGAGATTAAAAGTAAGACGATAAAGATAAAACAAAAAAAGATAAAGAAATAACAAGATAAAGTCCGTTTTTAAAATCTTTTTTCCATATTTTTAGTTAATTCTTTATTTGTATTTTTTGTGTTTAATTTATTTAACATTTTTTCTCTGTTGTACTGTAACATTTTATAGAATGAAATATAATAATTATAATATAGATTTATATTTGGCGCTAGTATTTTTTAAACTCACACTTGTACTGTACATTATTATTATTATTATTATTATTATTATTATTATGTGTATATACAGTATGTGCCCTATGCTAATATTTACTACGGCAAAAGAAGTTCAAGTTTCTTATCAGAATTTAAGGTTTAAAATGGCAGTAATTTAAAAGGTTTTGATTCACATGAAAACCATTAAAACAAGCTCGCTGTGTCTCCTGCTTTAGAGTTCACTCTGGGAGAGAAACACGTTACTGATAGTACTGATCGTCCCTGAGCGTTAGTTTGTACTCTGGTCCACTTCCTGTGTGTCGATGATGAGTAAATTCTCTCGCTCCGTCTTTACAGGAGCTGTATGAGAAGACGCTGGTGCGAGTGGAGGACAGCAGCCTGCCCTGTGACCTTCTGGATTTAAAATCTTTTTTAAATGTTCCACAGGTAGAGCAGCGGTACTTCATCCTTCTTGTCTTTTTATTGGGATGTTTTAAAACATGCTGAGATTAAAACTCACAACCTCCTGGTGATTAATGCTCATTTTATAGTGACGTTATATTTTTGTTTTTTTTTCAGAACTTGATTAAGGTGATGACGCTGTGTCCGGTTCAGAATGTGGTAAGACAAGCACTGTTTTATTTATTAACTAAGGAATAAAACTCTGTGTGTTGTGCTGTTAGAGGAAAGTAATCAGCGACAGGGTGGTGTAATGACGGTAGAGTCGCTGTAACAGCGTGTCCTGAAGTGCTTTACTCCTGTTACACTTCACTGCACACGCGTTACATAATGCCAGTTCATTAATAATGCATTTATAACAGGTTGTGTGTTATGAATAAATTGTGTGACTGTCTCTTGAGGGCTATAAATATTCATAGGACTGTCATATATGGGTCATGAGTGCATGTTTCCATGGTAACCAAACGAAACGATGAGGCTAGTGTTACTAATAAATAATAAACGTCTCACCCAAAATCTTACCAGTGTTAACTCATTGTAATTTCTGGCTTATGAGGAAGCTAGAAACTGAAATAAGTGTGTGTGTGTGTGTGTGTGTGTGTGTGTGTGTATTCACAGAGGACTAAAGGACTCTCCGTTTTCCAGCTGAGCATTGACAAATTTAACACAGAGGCCAAATACAAGTTTTTCAGGTGAGTGTTTCATTCAAAACAAACTTTATTCACCAAAAACAACCTTCGTACAGTCCTCTTGGAAATGTAACGTAACTACGTACGATGATGTAGAGAAAACGTTAACGTTAGATTGTGTGGATAGCGTCATCAAAGTTTTTTGAGTATTTTTTTTTTTTTTGTAAAGAATACCGGCGTGTTGGTGTGTTTCAGGTGCATGCTGAAAACCAGTGAGCACGCAGGAGTGGAGGGATTCATCATCAAGAACATCAAGAACCAGATCGACCTCGCCTTAAAGGTACAGCGTCCCGTACGGCCGTTATGCAAATGACATGCGTCCCGCCCACTGTCACGCCCCCTCACACCGCCTTGATGTGAAATGTGTTGTAAATGATTAATTAGTTAAACTTGATGAAAGCATTTTGCATACATCTTTTCTCATATGATATCTCGTCTGTCTAATTTATATTTTAAAAAGCACTCGCTTGCTACTGACTTAATTATTAACATGAAGAGAGAAAGTTAAAGTTATAGATATTGATTGGATTTCATTGGAACGAGAAATGAATTGTAATTAATCGCCTATTAAGCATTCACATGGTGTGTTTCTCTCCTCCGTAGCCGGGTCATGAGAACGACTGGTTCCTGGGGAAACATCTCCTGCCGTTACTGCATCAAGTCCTGAGTCTTCCTCAGGGACCTGAAACCGACCTGCTACACAATTTAGACAGGTGACACAACAATACCAAAAATAATTCCCTTTTTTCTTCTTTTTTTAAAAAATTTTATTTTATCTTGATTACTGATTTTAAGTCTGATTTTATAAACTCATAGTTCAGTACAAATTAAAAAGATTCAAAGACAGGAAAAAAATTAATGCATATAAAATACAGTAAAATGAGGCATGGCACTGATCTGATACCCGGGAAAAAAAGAATGAATTTGATTCAATTCTGTAACAAATGGAAAAGATTGGAATTTTAAAATAAAGATTTATATTACAATGGATATAAAAGGTCTACACACACAAGTGGTCTCTTGGCAGCCTCCCTGGTAAGTTTTTGTCTTGTCCTTTTGTACATTTCGGAGGGACGTCCTGTTCATGGTGATGTCACTGTGACGCTTCAGTTTCTCCACATGATGATGTTGATGATGGCTTTCACGGTGTTCCATGGTACATCTGATGTTTTGGAAATTCTTTTATACCCCTCTCCTGATGGCTTCAGAAGTCGGATGAAACCAAGATGTGAAGAAAATCCTACAGAAACGGCTGGTCTTTATTTGGGGTTAATCAGAATAATTTCATTGACGGCTGTATGATATATGATTCTAAGTGTTTTATTTTTCCCTAAAATGTTTCTGATTGTTTTTCACTCAACTTTTAAACCTGCCATTTTAACAGGGGTGTGTAGACTTTTTTATATCCACTGGATAAAGAGAACTGATCTGCGTTTTTTAGGATCGATTTTCTTTTTGTTATAGATTTGTTTTTGTTATTTATACTTTATTATATTTGCAGTGGAAGGCATTTTTGTTTGAAAGCTGTGATTTTGTGCAAGTCGTGTTTTTAGGTATGTATTTTTTTCCCGCATTAAAAAAAATTCAAAGCTTATTAAAGCAAGATATACATCATATGGGTATCGATATCCCCTCAGAGATCAGTAAAGTACATCTATCTATCTATCTATCTATCTATCTATCTATCAGCTGATACTTGAAGTTTTGATATCAGGAAAGAAAAAGTGGTATTGTGTCTGATTTATTTTCCGTTTATTTGTTCTCCACTCGGGCAGCACAGGGGTAATGAGGGAATATTGAAGAGTCTCAGAATCGAAGAAGGTTTTTATGTTGAATCTGAACTTTGGAGTGTACGTTTGTGTGTGTGTGTGTGTGTGTGTGAATGCAGGATTATGGAGTCATTGAACCTGCTGCGTTATTTGCTGATCAGAGATAAAGAATGGCACAATGAGGTAGGAGATAAACAAAATCTCTCATCTGCAGAAGTCTGCTGCATTTCCCAGCATGCTCATGGTGTGTGTGTATGTGTGTGTGTGATCCTCAGACAGGAATATGGACTGAGCTGTGTATGATCGAGCAGAATTACCTGAAGCCCCTGCGCACGGGGTTGAACATGTCCCGAGCGCATTACGAGGCCGAGCTGAAGAACATGAAGGAGAAGAAGAAGAACAGCACGGCAGGTCAGAGACGACTCTTATCCTGAGTATAAAAAACCTTTTTTTGGGTTAATTCCTGTTATTTTAGGGTATTTACGGTAGGTGTTCTACTCGAGCAAATACGGTACTCTTCCATCCCATGTATAAGTTACACTGTACACTGTAACATCGCTGTTACCCTGAACTAGATACACGCAACTAAAAGAAAGAAAAGAAAAAAAACGGCTGCTACATTTTTGATCAAACACATACTGTAATTGCAAATCTCTTCTTTTCTCATGAGTCTTCAGTTCTCCAATATTAAATTTTATTCATGACTTGGTTTTTTGTGTATTTCTGTAGACTCTAAAGCGCCGGCCTGCATGGTTACCGTCGGCAACGAGACGTTACCCAACATGACTCCGGAAATGCAGCTCCAGGTCCTGATTTTCTTCATGCTCTATGTTTTTAATCTGCAGCCTCATTCAGTGTATTTTACAGAGGAAATACGATGCCGGTGATGCCGCTAAGTTTAATGGCAGCTTTTAGAATATTTATTTAACACTTAAATGTTATTTTTTGTTATACTAGCTATCAGAAAACTAGCTAGATATTTAGCATGATGGAACTAGCTAACTATGTGATCTATTAGGTAACCACATGTTATTTTAACCAGTGGAACTAATTTGATGATTCTGGGGAACCATCACAGTCTCTACATGTGCATACATTTAATCTACGACATCGTATAACACGCTCGTTGTCCTCTCCAGGTGCTGCAGTCGGCGCTCTACATGTTCGATTTGATCGAGAGCGTCTTGGCCCGAATCGAGGAGATCGCCGAAGCGAAAGGACAGACGTAGGCGAATCTTGCAATACGCAGAGCCGGTAGTCTCCTGTACGGGAGCTTTAAAACAAACATCAGTCATAAACCGAACACCAGTGTAGTGAGAGAAAACACACTCATCAGCGTCATCAGATCGGGACACGGCCCTGTACTCTGACGCGTGTTCTCGTGTAGTAGTAGCTGTACGATATATACAACACACTGTGACTGACTGTGTGAATCATCTTCAGGAGCTACTCAACGAAATCATGATGTCGTTTCTGTTTCATGGATCACGAGCAAAAATTCAGCGTTAAAGGAATAATTTGGGCAACGAAAGTGACATTTTACATGAATTACAGACAGAAAGCAAGTGAACCAAGACAACAGATTCAGCAGATTGGTGGCGATAGACATGTGCCTGAACCAACGCACTTCTGAACGAACAATGCAGGGAGATTTTGTGCTGAATGAGCCTAATATATTTTAAAGAGTATTCTCTGAGCAGAAAGTTTGCCTGTAAATATCTAAATGGACATTTCCAGACATTGAATAAAGCTTCCTTTTTGTCCAACTTGACCGCAAGTTTATTTTTATCAAATCAAATTGGCAAATAGTTACTGCACTATACTGAATCACACTGAAACGATTCTGAATCGTATCGTATTGAATCATGAGAAATTATTTAGTCTAAACATTACTACACTATACTGAATCACACTGAAACGATTCTGAATCGTATTGTATTGAATCATGAGAAATGATTCAGTGAAAACATTACTACACTATACTGAATCACATTGAAACGATTCTGAATCCTACTGAATCATCAGAGAATCATTCCTGTACTACGCTGAACACTTTACCATTGAAACGATTTCAAGTTGTATTTTCTGGAATCGTTACTAAATCATTAATCTGGTATCCAGTATTATTTAGAGAAAAGTTAAAAACTTTCCTGAATGATACTGAATCATATTGTGCTGAATCGTCACCGAATCATGAGAAATTATTTGATCAAAACATTTTGGAACTATACTGAATCACATGGAAACAATTCTGAATCATATCCTATCACATCATCACTGAAATCATTAATCTGGTATCTCTCCAGTATTTAGAGAAAAGGACAAAACATTCCTGCACAATACAGAACCATATTGAAATGAGAAATTCATGAGAAATTATTCTGTCAAAGCATTACTGCACTATTACTGAATCACACTGAAATGATTCTGAATCCTGTTGAATGGCCACAGATTCATTAATCAGGTGTCACTTAGTGTTTAGAGAAAAGGTCAAAACTTTCCTGTACTACACTGAATCACACCAAAAAGATTCAGAATTGTATTGTACTGAATCGCCATCAATTCATGAGAAATGATTCAGTTAAAACATTACGACAATCCTGAATCATTAATCATTTTATTAAATTGTCAATCACACAATAAAAAGCAATTTCTTAGACTTTAGCGAAAGAGTAAAAATATTTCTGGGTCAAAACCTTATTATACTGAACCACATCAAAACATTTCTGAATCATATTCTCCTGAATCATCACCAGATCATTAATTAGGTATGTAAATCTTAGTATTTAGAGAAAAGGTCCAAATATTCATGCACTGTACTGAATCATATCGAATCATTTCTGAATAATTTTGTTTTGAATCATCACTGAATCAAGAGAAATGATTCTTCGAAAACATTAATGCACTATACTTAATGACCTTGAAATGATTCTGAATACATTATTCTGAATGAATCATTAATCAAGTATTAAATGTCTAGAGAAAAATGTCTTCTCTAATGTTTAGAGACAAAGATCGAACGATTCCTATACTATACTGAATCACATCAGAAAGATTCTGAATTGTAATAAATCACCACTGAATCATTAATCAAGAATACTTTAGTATTTAGAAGAAAGGTCACCACATTCCTGTCCTACACTGAATCATAATGTATTGAATCATCAACGAAACATGAGAAACGATTCGGTCAGAACATCACTGCACTATAATTTTGAATCACATCAAAATGATTCTATATCCTATTGTATCAAATCACTGGATGATTCTGAATCATATTGTATTGAACTGTTACTGAAGCATGAGAAATGATTCAGTGAAAACATGGCTGCACTATACTGAATCACATGGAAATGATTCTGAATCATATGGTATTGAATTGTTACTGAAGCATGAGAAATGATTCAGCGAAAACATGGCTGCACTAAACTGAATCACATGGAAATGATTCTGAATCATATGGTATTGAATTGTTACTGAAGCATGAGAAATGATTCAGCAAAAACATGGCTGCACTATACTGAATCACATGGAAATGATTCTGAATCATATGGTATTGAATTGTTACTGAAGCATGAGAAATGATTCAGCGAAAACATGGCTGCACTATACTGAATCACATGGAAATGATTCTGAATCATATAGTATTGAATTGTTACTGAAGCATGAGAAATGATTCAGCGAAAACATGGCTGCACTTAAATGAATCAAATGGAAATGATTCAGAATCGTATTGAATCACACGGTCCCTAGATCATTAATCAGCTCCTTAGTATTTAGGGAAAATATCAAAACATGCTAAAGGAGATGTTCTTAAAATGTTTATTAAAATGTTACTGTAATGTAATGCACCTATTGGGCCAAACTCCATTTCATGAAATCTCAGAAAACTCAACATCACACTGGATAAATAAATATACACCATGTACATATAGTACACTATATTACAGAACTAATGCACTTCATCTTCATATACATCATACAAACAGAACTCCAGCACGCTGCTGGTTGAGATTTCCTCCTGAGGATTACTAACTGTTGGATAAATATTTATTCATCCCTGATATCTTTAAACACCGGATGCTGTAGTGCCGTAGCTGCAGTGATTCTCGTCGCTGGGTTTAAATCTAACAGTTTGTCCAGCAGGTCATAAACATCATCAGGAACTCTGTCCCATCCCATGGCGTGTGATTCTGCGGCGTTATCCGCGCTGCTCCGTTTCTCCGCTCGGCTGCCAGGCTGCGCTTTTTTAACGTCTGCAGGGTGACGCGAGGCCTGAAACTCTGCCGGAAGAGAGTCGTCACCGCAGGGCCGCAATCCTCTCAGCGTCTCGCACAGAATCCTCAGGTCGAGTCGGGGAAGCTCGCGGCTACACACCACCGCCTTGCCTGCACCACATCAGCCAGATAAGATCAGCTGTTTCAGAATCATGCAATCTGCAGATAAAAACAAAGCTGGCACACGTACCAAATTTCTTAGCTGCCTGAATGGTTTCTCTCGAGCCGCGGATAGTCATGATCTGAGTCAACGCCATCAGGTCGTCGTTGGCTTTGAAAAACGGATATCTGCCGCTCAGGAGGGAGAGCAGGATGACGCCGGCTGACCACACGTCAATAGCTATGGGGGGAAAAAAAGTTAAAATGTGGTCTGGGTGGAGATAAAAACCCAAAATTATTTGATATTTGAACCATATGAATCTAAAAACTGATTTAAAACACAGCTTCAAAACAGCGTATACAACATACTATAGATATATAATTTATACACTTTACTGTTACACACGAACGCTGAAAATAGCTGAACCTATTCCACACATACTACAGCGCAACAGAGTGAATAACTCCGCATCGGCAAAAAGTCAAGAAATCTTTTTAAAACGTCTCAATGGTTGCGTTTGTTTGCGCTACATCTACAGTGATAATGAACACGATTATAACATACTGGCATTTATGTAACGAATAAAACACTCCATGTTGCGCTAATATAGGAAAATAATCAACTACAGAGTGGTGATTATTTTCCTAGAACAAGACAAAATGTCGTGTTTTATTCCTCTTGTACCAACAATTTTTATTTTTTAAAAGAGCGAAAAGAACATTGTACTTTTATCCGTTTATAGTTACACTTAATGTTTTGCGGAGCGTCCACGAGTTAGTTAGTTCCTGTTCTGACTTTGGTGAAAGAACTGTTTATAGCTGCTATAACAGTCTCTCTTTTTCTCTTCTGACCAATAAGATTTGAGAAATAAGGTCATTTTGGAGTGGTTGGAATTTGTTTCCCTCACAGCATATACGTTAGAGGTGGACATTGTGTCATCTTTTGTATGTTATCACACAACTCTTGCCCATGTATTGAGCTACACATGCCATGATACACAGCTGTAATTACGAGTGAAATCGTATGCTACAATGCACGATGCCTCACCGGTTCCTTGGTCAGGGCACTTGGTCAGCACTTCAGGAGCCCTGAATCCCGGCGTTCCTGCTCTCGGAGCCACCTGCTGCTTCCTGTAGAGCAGAAAGATTCGGTTCATATGGGGATTCGTACCGTGTGGCGGCTTTGAGGCTGCGGTTACGGCGAACAGTTTTGCACTCCATCAGCGGACAGTGGATAAGTTCAACAAACTGGACTTCATGTGAAAACTGTAATGGATTTCCTGGTTACACAATTGCACTTTCTGACCATGTAGTACACAGAGTTTATATTTTATACGATTTATTTATAATCACACTATCCGGCGTCACACAGATGAGGACCGGTTCCCTTTTGAGTCTGGTTCCTCTCACGGTTTCTGCCTCACGTCGTCTCAGGGAGTTTTTCCTCACCACTGTCACCTCTGGCTCTTTCATTCACGAGATAAATTCATACATTTACAGTTTATATCCTGAATGTATTTATTTCTGTAAAGCTGCTTTGTGACAATGTCCGTTGTTAAAAGCGCTATACAGTTGAATTGAAGTGTAATAGACTTTGTACACAATAATCATAAAATGAATTCCTTTCCTATGTAGAATTTCATGCAAATTAAACAACTTTTAAATTACAAGTTACTTGAATTATCGTCAAAATCAGAGAATTTTTCATTTTTCCCCTGTGGCCACCTCTCTCCTTTAAGTGCTCATGAATATTCATGAATTACAGATACTCAAGTCAATAGGATCGTTTGGCATCTTGTTTGTAATCATCACGCCGTTTTGTTCATCACGAGGTTCAGTCGCTACTCATAGGTTTTGCATATTATGCAAATCAGCTCAAAGTTGAAAGTGGGCGGGGCTTAAATGTCGTTTATCGCTGCTGGGGGTGTTACCTGGACAGACAGATGTTGCAGATGCGGTCGGTCATGTAGCAGTTACAGGTAAGAGATGGGTTGAGCGTCACGGGTTTCGTCTTCTGGCTGGTCACCGGTGCCCGCGCAGGAAGAGGGCGGCGTTTGGTGGAGACGAACTTGCGTGCGATGACATCGTCGGTCTTTGTAGGTTTTATCACATGTACCTGAAAAGGTAACATGCAAAGGTGAAACACTGGGAAAAAAAAAAACACTTGCACAGCTTCACTCTTAACTTTTTAGCGAAACTAAAAAGATCCTCACTTCGGGTTTATCTGTGGGAGACTTAGTAGGGTTTATGCTGTTGAGGTTTCTCTCGCCGAACACGGAACGAGGCGTTTTACAAAGTCCCATCAGCTCCTGAGAAATGAAAGAGAACGTCAGTACGGGCTGGAGAAAGACGAGACAGAGGCACTGACAAAAATAAGTGCATTTGACACAATGGCTCTTATTTATCAAGGTTTCGTAGAAATAATCGTACGCTAAGAATAACGTACTATTAAAACACGCACCATGTCCTACTTCCTCATTCAGAATTAACCAACGTGATTTACAGAAGCACTCCGAGCGCTCAGAAGGCGTTGATTAATTCTCTATAACAGCGGCTCTGACAGTAGTGTAGCTGCAAATCACAGATTTCTATAAATTAATGCGTTCCTTCTAATGCGTTATCGTTTCTATAGTAACAGATCATTCACAGGGACTCGTATGATGGCGCTCCTCATACTTGGATTTAAAGAAAGTGTGTAATCGTTGATGTTGTGAAGTTTTCTGTAAGGAGACGTTTATTTAACATTTTATGGAAGGAGTCTCCAGTGTCAGCGCGTTCTAACAGTCAGAGGTGAAGCTGTAACTTGAAGTTTTCCGGAGTTTATACTTTGCGGTTTCTCGGTAACATGAAAAGCGAGAACCGAAACTAACTTGTTTTGCAGATGTAACTATAAAGGGATAAAAAAAAAAAAAAGTGACATATTAGAATTGTAATTGTTGGTAAATTTATAATGCTGTGCTATAAGAGGAATAATCACTGATTAGTTTCCTATACCAGCACACCCCACAACTGTTTTATTGTTTTATTCTCTATTTAAGAGAATCCCTTTAAAACGTCCATAGAGAAGATGTGACTGTTAATTATACATATTTCGGGAAAAAAGTGTATATAAAATATATGTTATATAAAATAAAGTTATATAAAATATATGTTAGCCATAAATAATAAGCATTAGTCATTTTTGTAATCCTCGATTGTAACAATGATAGTACAATAAAAGAAATAAAAGAAGGAATGAAAATTGAGGAAAGAAAAAAAGGAAGCTGAGATTTAAAGCTGCTCTAAAATGAGCACAGAGGGAAAAACAATTAAAAAAAAAAAACCCTTTCCTTTCTTTAAAATATCAAGTTAAAATCTTCGTAAGTTTAATTTGTACTCGGATCTGGTCGTTCTGTAACGGTGATAAAGAAGAGCCAGTGTGTCTTCACCCCGTCGTGCCCCGGACAGAAAGAGAAACCTTGCTGTGTTTAGTGCGCGAGTTTGGACACGGTCTTTTCACTGCCGCTTTTGTG
This sequence comes from Pangasianodon hypophthalmus, assembly GCF_027358585.1. Classification (NCBI taxonomy): domain Eukaryota; kingdom Metazoa; phylum Chordata; class Actinopteri; order Siluriformes; family Pangasiidae; genus Pangasianodon; species Pangasianodon hypophthalmus. Next base: position 19,163,365 of record NC_069730.1, on the reverse strand, counting down.
GAAGAGTGCGGCGCACAGCTCCTCGTGTGAGGTGGTAAAGGAACCAGTGCCTGTTTCCCGTGTGACTCTTTCTGAGCTTTCTGAGATTTCACCACCTTTAACAGCTCGATCTGAGTGTCAGGAGTTCCCTGAGCCAGGCCGAAATCCACCAGCGCGTACCTGACGACACACACACACACACACACACACACACACACACACACGTGAACTATTAGCTTTTTCTCTGGTGTCTCTAATGCTGTATTTTGTTGACTATAAGACGAGTTTCGTTTGTCTTCTATGGAGTCCTGTTCCAGCTTGATTGTGAGATTGTGTTGATTGTACCAGAGCGCTGTTGAAATCTGGATTCTGAAGGTGTTGATTAATTTTCTATACCAGCAGCTCTGACAGTAGTGCAGCTGCAAATCACAGCTTTATATTAATAGTAGCATCAAAAGTAACTATAAATGGATAAAAAGTACAAATATGTTTCGTTCTTTAAGAAATTTTAAAAAATAATCGTCGGAAAAAGAGGAATAAATCACTTCAGGACATGCTGTTATGGGAAAATAATCAAGAATAAGGTATCGGTAACTGTTACTATGCTTCATCACACCGCAGCTGCTGTTGATTAATTTCCTCTAACTTCACAACATGGAGAGTTTTATTCCTGACATAATGATTAATTGGTAAGAACAGGCTTACAGAGTAAAATATATAGCTGTGCTAAAGGGGGCACATACTTTTTCTCCCGCCGGTTGTACAGGAAGTTGGTCGGCTTGATGTCCCGGTGGATGATGCCGAACTCGTGGATGTGCTTCAAGGCTTTGAGTAAATGATAAATATACTGACGAACCTCCTCGAAACTCAGCGTGTCAACGATATCCTACAGACAACAAGGACATTTCCGTTAAATGCACGCCGAGGTTTCAACTCTCTCAGACTCAGAAACTTGTGCAAACACCGAGATCGTCTTTATTCTGTTTACCACGAAGGCCTGATGCTCCACGTAGGGCATGACGATCACCACGTGGTGGTCCTTCCTGAAGCAGTACGTCACTCCCATCACGTTTTCTTTACCGCTATTACATAAAAAACACGTCAGCGTTTTCTCATCAAACCACCGAAACGTTTTGGTTCTTCTGGTCTGGCGTGAACGTGTCTCACCCAGCGACGGTTAAACACTGGAGCTCTGCGGCGATGCGCACCGGGTGACTCGTAGGGATCAGATGCTTCAGCGCAAACTTCTCTCTCGTCCCGTCGCTCGTCTGGGCTTCGCCGAGATACACGGAACTGAACGTACCTGACGCAGGACGAGCGGCATGTTCAACATTCTACACACCTGGGTTATAGATTTATTACACAAAAAACTACCGTTTTTTTTTAACTGAAGCAGTTCACAGTTAAACTCTTTTCACAAAATAATAATAATTACATGGTAAATAATAATAAATATAATAAAAATCAATCCTAATGAAAGACAAAAACACTCAAGGCTCTTTATACGTAAACTTTTCCAGATCCAAAAATGGAAATTAGGGCTGCACGTGGGACGTTGAAGAAAAATGCGATAGCTTGATAAATAATGCGATATGCGATACGATAATGCTGTAAATGTGCAAAATCATTATATAAATCAAATTATATTTATATATATTTATATATTTAAAAACTGAAAATGACATTTTCAGAAAGTTTTCTCTGCTATCTGACATTTTTCGTAACTTTTTGAATTATTAATATCATTCAGTTATCGTAAGCCCTGACGATATCCGTATCGTGATATTTACATTTGCGATATTTTGATATATTGTGCAGCCCTAATGGAAATAATAAAATATTATTTTTTCCCCAAAAATTTTTATTCCAATCGTTGCCGTTTGTTACAAGACGTGATATCTGATCCACCGTGTTTTTGTTCCCCGGGTATCGGCCCGATATCGATGCCGAGTGTCGGACTGGTGCCATCTCTAAATATGTCTATATTTCTGTCACAATTATCACATCACCAAATTACACTTAACGATTAAATTTACGACTCGTATAAATACGCCAGTAAACATTCATCAGGCTCCATCACTTATTTAATAAATAAATAAATAAATAAATAAATAAATAAAATTTCCCCTATTGTAGCATTTACAAAGTAATACTGGTACATTACCTTTATAATTAAATATATTTTTATATTTAAAGATTGCCTATGTATTCTATTTTTAGTCTATTTTTTTACAAAACTTTTTATTAAATATTCTTATAATATTTTATTCTTATTTTCTCCTTTCTGTCAGTTATTATTTATTGCATTATTATTATTATTATTATTTGCCTTCCATTTGTTTGTTTTTTTAATACTTTTCCATAGTTTCCACACTGTAAAGCAATTTGCTATGTATTTTAAATGTATAAAATGTTCTATATAACTTTAATTATTATTATTTTAATTGTAGCTCGATACAGTTTAAATTATATCACAATATACTTTTCTGACACGACGTAGATTTTCAAATGTCTTTTTTTTTTTTTTTTTTTTTTTAATATAATAATTACAGACTGATTGGAAGCAGCAGATTTGACATTAAAATGTTGCACTGATTTTTATTTCGGTGTTAAATTATTTCTTTTGGTAGGAAAGTCAGAGTTTTTGCTTAAATATTACTGTTTTGCTGGAGGTTTCTCATCAAACTTATACACACTGCGAAGCGTGGAAATGTTTTCGAGGATCGTGATGTGATGTTTTTAATCATATTGTTATAAATAGATAGATAGATAGATAAATAAATAAAGTTAAAAAGGAAAACATCTGAAACCTTCTCCAATTTTGTCAGTAATTCGGAAAACTCTGGAGAGCTGTGGCACAACTTCATACAGATATTCAATGTCCATCTCAACATCTCCTGAAAACACACACACACACACACACACACACACACACACACAGTGAGTAACTGTACACACAAGCAATACACACCATGATTAATGCCATCTTTAATGCACTTACTGGAAATTTTCCTTTTATTTGTCTCTTTTTCACAGTGTTTTACATCCCCAACACTGTGTGTGCTGCTGGCTGGAAGACTCTGAAGCGTCTCCATGACGATAAAAAAATCTCTAAATAAAAAAAAACAACAACAAATTGTTTAAATATATCCCTATAAAAATCTAAAGACAAAAGGTGCCAAAACTTTAGCACTCCCCTGGTTGTAAAAGCGTCCGTAAACAATAGCTGTATCCCAAATACCCTCTTAGTAAACATAAAGTTCCCTACATAGTGCGCATTAACCGTTAGTTAGGGTCCCTAGGTAGTGCGCGTTTAAAGGGAGTCGCGAGCGGATTGGGACAAGGCCTACACGCGGCTAACGTTACATCAAAGCTACGTTTTAAAACTCCCTGAAACACGAATTATAACACAAAACATTCTCAAAACATATAAAGTCTTTTTTTTATTCTGGAAAAGTTTAATGTTCTGCTAAAATGTACAAAATAAAACTTACTGTTCTGAGAAAAGTAGCGCCGCTTGCTAATCAGCTAATCCGTCTAAAAACTCGCGCTAAAACTGAAGCGATCACGTGACTTACACGGCACGAACAATACCGATGTTTTAGCATTTTTTTAAATTAAAAGTTTGATTGTATATTATATTAAATTAGCAGCGTATGCGTGCTTGTTATTTTATTCATTTGTATGTAGTTTATATATTGTGTATTTTGCTGATGTTCATTTATGTCTTGCTAATATAATGGTGTGTTACATTTAACATTTGTAGCGTAACGACTTTTACTTTGAAACTTTCGCCTCGTCACAATGGTCATGGCGCCTAGCTGATATATCACTAGCTAGCAAGCTATGTTTATTTTCCTTTCTTATTATTTAGTAATTAGTTACATTGTTACTTAATGAACAGCTGGAAAGTGTATGTTTTTAGTTAATTAAAAAAATCTTATAAAATGTTAATAAATATACACAACTCGAGCAGAAAATCGGGATTATGAGCTACTTCCGGGTGTATTAGCATAAAATAATTAAAGAGCCAGCATTGGTGAACATTAGGGTTTAAAAAGTCCAGAAGAAAGGACTTGGAGAAATGGATAAATTTGTGGTCCGTGTTCCAAAGAATGATCAGGCAAGACAAGGACAAAACCATGAAGAGAAAGTGTACAAACAGGCAACGCTAGAGTCTTTAAAGGTAAATAGACAGTAATCTCCTGTTCTGTTCATCAGTCTATAAACATCATAAACATGTTCACATTTTTCATATAAAAACAATTTCCTTTCTTTAATCTCAGTTTAGATTTAAACTTTTCTGAATATGTAGAATTCTCTGAATATTTATGCTCAGTGTCCCAGTGCTCACGCTTATCACTTTTAGAGTTATAATAATAAATTGATCAGTCTGGTTTAAAAGTTTTAAATCTAATTTAACTATATCCTAGTTGATAAAGTTGATATGAACAATAATTTAAAAAAAACAAAAAAAACAAAAAAAAACCCTGAATGCTTCTGATAGCTGATGTGGTGTGGAAAAAAAATGGATCGGATTTAATTCACTGAATTTGTACTGAAACTGAACATCTTCGTGTTTTGTGTGAATAATGTGTGTTTTGTGTGTATAATGTGTGTCTCGTGTGAATAATGTGTGAATAGTGTGTGTTTTGTTCGAATAGTGTGTGTTTTGTTCGAATAGTGTGTGTTTTGTGCGTGAATAATGTGTGTCTCGTGTGAATAATGTGTGAATAGTATGTGTTTTGTTCGAATAGTGTGTGTTTTGTTCGAATAGTGTGTGTTTTGTGCGTGAATAATGTGTGTCTCGTGTGAATAATGTGTGTCTCGTGTGAATGTGTGTTTTGTGTGTGTCTCGTGCGAATAGTGTGTGTCTCGTGCGAATAGTGTGTGTCTCGTGCGAATAGTGTGTGTTTTGTGTGTGCGTAATGTGTGTCTCGTGCGTATAGTGTGTGTCTCGTGCGTATAGTGTGTGTCTCGTGCGTATAGTGTGTATCTCATGCGAATACTGTGTGTTTTGTGCACAAACAGAGAGTGGTGGTGATTGAGGACATTGAAAGGTTCAGGTCCATCCTGGAGTTACCCGGTCAGACCAGAGAGAACATGTTAAACGCTCTGATGGAGCTGGACAAGAAAGTGCCTTCTAAAGAAGTGCTCAAGTCCACCAGGATCGGTGAGAAATCGTCTTCATCGTAACCAGATCAGTAACACGGGCAGGAAGTATAATCACGCACTGACAATACTCCACATGAATCCACACAATATTCATTTCATAAATCAATTTTAATCACTGCCACGTTCACATACATGCACATAAGAGTCGAGAACATGTTGACTCTTTGAATCGACTCTTTGAAGTGAATGCTGAGAGTCGACTTGTAAATGTGAGCCGTTTTATATGTTTCTTTTCTGTTTCTTTTTAGATTCTATATAGCGCATAGGAATCATATGAAACATATGAATCACATCCGCTATATTACCACTTATACAAATAAATGTCTTGTCACTGGGAGCAAAAATTATCCCATTTAGAACAAATTGTCAAGTTAGTCGTTTGAGAATCAAAAGAGTCGACTCTTCTCGATGAGCCGAGTCAAATGATCTGACTCGCTGAAAACAGACAGAATTCATCTACATCGCTGTAGTAGAGAGAGCCCGAGTATGAGAAAAATATTATATCAGGATTCTCAAAGGCATTTCTACGATACACGATATGTTTAAAAAAAAATTGTTTTAAAAATGAATAATTTTTTTAACACAGGAAAGGAGAAAAAGATTTTTAAAAAATCTGTATAAAAAAAAGGTCAATTTTACAATTTAAAATATTAAGTACAGAATTTTAACATCACATGAGCTGCTTTCTATAAAAAAAATCACAATGTCTATAATATCTCTGATTTTAGACGTATATGATATTAACAATGCATTTTTTTTACTGAAATTATTGATCATGGTGAACAAATTCATGACAAAACAGCATCTAGAATAATTTTTATTCTAGATGCTGTCTAGACACACACACACACACACACACACACACACACACACACACACACACACACACTTTGTGCCCCATTTGCCCTAAACAAATCAAAACATTACAATATTAAAATTCTTTATCCTATATGAAATATGAACATTATGAATAAAATAAAATATATAGGCATCACTTTTATTTTCCTGAAAGCAGAACTTTAGCATGTCGTTTAACTCTCTTTTAATTATAAATTTTTACTCTTGCTTCACTTTTAGTACAGATTAAAAAAAAAAAAAAAAAAAAAAAAGAGCTGAACAGAACTAAGAAGTTAATAGTGTGTGGTGTGTGTGTATTTTTTTTCCTCTCTCAGGTCACACAGTGAACTCGCTGCGTAAGAAGCACCCGGACGCTGAGGTGAAGTCGTTGGCTCGGCAGGTTTACACACACTGGAGGACGTTCATCGAGGAGAACGCCAACAAGCCGTCCATCGAGGTTCGCTGTGATAAACAGACCGAGGAGCTGAGGAGCAACGCCAGAAAACTCCTCGCTGAGAGCATGGGGTTAGAGGTGACTCCACGTTCCCTGCACATCTCAATCAGCTCGTTTCAATCAGCTCGCTTTTTAAATCTGAAATGCTTTGACCATGTCGTCATCGTGTCGTTCTCTCAGGCTGACGCTGCGCTGGTGGATAACATGGAGAGGGAAGTGTTTCATCAGTGCTCGCGGCTGATCAGCGGAGCGTACAGGAGGAGTGTGAGGGCGCTGGTGTTCGCTCTCAAACACAAACCGGACGTCAGAGCGCAGGTGAAGGACGGCAGAATCGCCGTTAACGTGTTCGTCAGCAGCCACAAGAAGAAACTGTGACACTGAGATGAAAGAGACCCCACACACACACACACACACACACACACACACACACACAGACACAGACACACACACTCTCTCTCTTTCACAGATACACACACACACACACTCTCTCTCTCACAGATACACACACACACACACTCTCTCTCTCACAGATACACACACACACACACACACACACTCTCTCTCTCACAGATACACACACAGACACACACACACTCTCTCTCTCACAGATACACACACACACAGACACACACACTCTCTCTCTCACAGATACACACACACACACACACACTCTCACAGATACACACACACACACACACACACTCTCTCTCTCTCACAGATATACACACACACACAGATACACGTCAAGACACTGAGTGGTGCTTCATAAGACTGGACTTTAATAGAGTTTTTCCTTTTTAAAAATAATTTTTAGCAGTAAAATGTCTATAAAGCAAACCATGTTTACAGGTTTTATTTTAAAAACTATTTTAACTCTCCATTTGGTCTGTTTTATTATTTATAGTTTTGTTTTATTGTGCTCCTCAGCTTTTAATACTTTTTATAAGTAAAAATCTCAATGCTCTACATTTCACATGTGACACACAAACCCTCCAACTGACCAGAAGATAATTAAAATAATGGATTTTTAATCATTAATGATTGTTTTTTTTGATAAACCTGAAAGTGTATTTGTTTTGTGACATTTTTCTCTCTTCTGAAATTAATGATACAAAAAAAAAAAACAAAAAAAAAACGCAGATTGTCGTGTTACCGAGAAACCGCAAAGAAGCGTAAACTCCTCTGTCCTGAAGATGTCAGAAAACGTAACATTACAGCTTTACCTCTGACTGTTACAAAGCGCTGACACTGGAGACTCCTTCCATTCTCCATGTTAAACAAACATCTCCTCACAGAAAAGACGATTATATACGTTTTATAATCTGTTTATGTGGAGCGTCCGCCGTACAAGTCCCTGTGAATGAGCTGTTACTATGGAAACGATATCGTATTAGAACGAGCGCATTAATATAAACCTGCGCTACTGTCAGAGCTGCTGTTCTAGAGAATTAATCAACACCTGATGACCAATCAGAATAGTGCTGTGGTTTGCAGTTCATTTTAAGAGTTCACACTGAGTCAGATTTTATTCTTTGTCTTATGATGTTATTTAATGTGATGTTTTATGATGTTATGTACAGCACTTTGGATCATGTACTGTTGTCTTTAAACGTGCTTTATAAATAAAATTTGCCTTGACTCGAAGACATGAACTCGAACTGTGAAGACAGAAAGATCGGATTTAACCTGTCATGTATATAGATATATATGTAAGGGTTAAAAGCCATCTGAGTCTCTAGAGGAGCACGAGCCACACGATGGCGATGAGCATGAGGATGACGGCCAGCACGCAGACGCTGATGAAGACGATGTCGCTGGTCTCGTGAGCTTCAGGCTCGGCTCTCTGTGCGCTCTCCAGGCTCTTCGACTCCTCGGCGAGTCGGGCGAGTTCGTTCATCCGGATCCGATCCTCCGCTGAGATGATGCTGACCGACGCCACCTTCCTCTGCGCATCGCACTGCACCTCGTACTCCTGAACGCTCTGCTGTTTTCCGTCGGAGAAGTCGATGTAGAGCGTGTTCACCAGCATGGTGATGTTGTGACGTTTCTGTGAAAGGTTCCATGAGATGAAGTGAGGAATAAAAAGCTCCGTGTCGTGCTGTTACAGGAAAATAATCAACGACAGGGTGGTGTGATCAAGCGGAGGTACTGTTACCACCCTGAAGTGGTTAATTCCTCTTAAACCACAGTACTTTTTTCAACATTAACAATTGGATATGTATTAAAGAACGGCACATCATGCTTTTTACTTTTTATCCTTTTATAGTTACATTTAAAGTTGTGGAAGGTCTGGTAAACAAGATATGTTCTAGCAGCTATAAACAGTCATTTCCTCACCAACCTCTCATTTTTCTTTCTCTTGAACTTCTCTGTCCTGAAGACGTCGGAAAAGTTAAAGTTATGGCTTTACCTCGGACTGTTACAAAACGCTGACACTGGAGACTCCTTTCATAAATGTTAAATAAACATTTAAACAACTCAAATACCACAATAACAGAATGAGAGCATTAACATAAACCTGTGATTTGCAGCTGCGCTACTGTCAGAGCTGCTGTTATAGAGAATTAATCAACACCTTCTGACCTATCAGAATCCAGAATTCAACAGCAATGTGGTACAAAGTAAAATAAAAGACTGAAAACACAAATTATTGCAGAAAAAGGTTTTGTGCATTTGTTATATAAGTAAAATCTCTGCCTCTGTGTTTTACCTGACCAGCAGTTCCACAGTTGACGAAGCGAGCCAGAATCTTGTAGCTCGTCGCCGTCATCTGTGCCGAACAGGACGGGTTTCCGAGATACACACTGTCGCGGTCCAGCTGGGGCAAAGCCTGCTGGGAGATCTGGATCTGAAACTCGGTTCTGGTGCAGCTCACATTCACTGGTACCACTGAGACACAAAAAGAAAACACAACACACACCAAGGAACGTTCAGCGCTATGCTGTCAAGCACAATGAGATGTGAATTCAGTGATGAGGGCATAACAGTAGGTGCAATCTCTTATATTACAATTACGAGTCCTAAATTTGCAGTAAATATTACAATTTATAGCAAGGCTTTTAACAGAAACTTCATGGACTTACAAAATTTAACACCAATTTGCAGTTCATAAAATAACCTTTTTTGGGTTGCATTCATGTATGATTTTATTAGACAGAAGAATAACCCATACATCTTACTATTGTAATGTTTAAAGGGGGCGGAGTCAGTGGAATGGGGAGGGGCTAAAACAAGAAACTCTACAGCTATAGACTCAAACTTTAAAATAAAAAAATAATAATCTGTAAATGTGTAAAATATAAAACTGAGTCTTGTAATGCAAACGATATGACCAATTTAGAAAATTAACTAAGGATTCATCATGATTCATGATTTGCATTTGGGTATGATCGCTTTTTTGACAGAAATCTACCTCCGTATTTGGTTAAAAAGGGGAAGATGTAGTAGTGTACGGTTACTACTTGTGTACTGTTTTGAAAAATAAAGAGAATTGTTCAAATCTCCACAGAGTCATTTTAAATGTAGGGTAAATATAGTGCTAAGAGTAGATCTTTCCTAAGAAAATTTGTCATTATGCCCCCTAGTGGACTCTCACCTCCCGTATAGGAAGCAGAGAAACCCCTGAACGCAACGTTCCGGTCCGTGTTGAGGACCACCAGCAGTTTGTTTGCCCTCGACGTCAGAGGCGGAGGCTGTTCAGCCCCACACCAGCGTCCCAGCAAGGCATCCGTCTCACTCTCGCCATCGTACACAGCTACGGAGTCGAAATCGCAGGAGTCGCTCAGACTGTTCTGATCCTCCAGCTCCATGACCGGGAAGAACAGTTTGATCCTGTAGCCCGGGGGCAGAACCATGCTCCAGTGGCAGTTCATGTTATTGGGGTAGATGTTGGGGTAACTGGGGCTGGTGAAGTTCCCGCTGATCGCTTTCAGCACCTGCTGGCACTCGCCTGAGGAAATATGAAGAAGGCTTTATTTCATTTTAGTTCATTTATTTCAGGAAAATTCAGGAAACTTTTAATGACACACAGAAATTAAATAAAAGCAGAAGACTTGAAATGGAAGTGTCTCTTACCAAATAATACACTCACAAAACACTTACACATTATATATACTTACCATGGACGTTATTTCACTTCTATTTCGTTGACTGATAAAGGTGTTTAAAAAAAGGAACAAAGAAATAAAGCTCTAAAATGCAGACTTAAGTTCAAAGTTATTTATGTGAGGAAAGTTCCTTGTATTCAGAGTCGGGTTACGCACAAATGCAAACCATTTTTATGCACTTATGGACAGTGCTATTATTGAACAAATATTAATGCATTTAACATTGGCCTTTGTGTTTTCTCTCTCTCTCTGTGTGTGTGTGTGTGTGTGTGTGTATATTTACAGCTCAAAAGACACATTTCAGGTTAAATCAAACTGTCAGATAGTGGCGCTGGACTTAATGCTAGCCGATATCACTCAAGAAAAATGCGCTTAATTTCACGTTTGGAATCTTGTGTAACTGAGACACATCACGTTTTTTCTCAAACTCCAAGAAACTCTCTCGTAACTTCTGAATAACTATGTGAACAATTTCAGCATTCAGTTAACCTCAACTCTGAATACAGGCCTTAATGTTTAAAATGAAAAGCCAAAGAAAAACAAATTAAAAACTCGATCCGATACCCAGGATCTATATCAGATATCGGAGAAAAAAAGGATGAAATTGATCTGATCCCTTCAGAAATGGAAATTTCTTTGTATTTTTTTTGTTATGATTTTTAAAATAATTTTTTAAATTTTATGTTTTTGTGTGAAAGCTACAGTTTTGTGTAAGTCTTGTTTTTTTTTAAAGATGTGTATTTTTTAAGTGATTTAGTTAAAAAAACATTTTAAAGCTTTGTAGTTTTTAAAGAATAGAATATCAATATCATCTGATACTCAAGGTTTCAGTATCGGAAAAGAAAAAAGAGGTCTCATGCCATCTCTAATAAAAACTACTTTGGCATATGTGTATATATGTGTTTTATGTGTATATACAGTATAAGTATAATATCTATAAAATGTGTGAATTCTTACCTGAGTAATAATGAGCCTTAAATCCTCTTCCTCCAATGTTAAAGTCTGATTTAAACACGATCAGCAGCTGATTGGACGTGGAGACGGTGTTGGGCGGTTGTTGGTTACCGCAGTAATTCCCGATGTGACGGTGTTGGACTGTCGGGCCGTCGAACAGTGCGATGTAGTCAAAGTTACAGCCTTCGTTATTCTCCAGCTGGAAGTCGAGGAAGACCAGAGTGACAACGCTGCGGTTGGACACGTGGATCGTCCACGAGCACTCGGCGTTATTACTGTACTCGTGCGGGTATCCCGGGCTGGAGATTACACCCGAGAGTCCCGTCAACACGCCGCCACACGTATCTGCCCCACACGGAGACTCGAGGATCACTACGCGTGCAACGTTACATATAGACTTACATGATTGATGTGTGTTGTTGTTTCTTTACCTTTCTTGTATCCCACCAGGAAGCCTTTATGAGCCACGTGGCGGTCGGAGTGGAAGATGATGGACATGATGTTCCAGGAGGAGCTGAACTGAGGAGGCGAGGCGTCTCCACAGAACTTCCCCAGAAGGTTGCCCTCGTCCTCCGAGACGCCGTTGTAGATTTTGATGTAGTCGTAGGCGCAGTCGGCATGGTACTCCAGCTCAAAGTGGTGGAACGTCAGCAGCACGGACGAACCCTCGGACACCACGATCAGCCAGGAGCAATCGACGTTGTACGGGTAAAGACCTGGGAAATTAGGGCTGGAGATGTTGCCGCTGGAGGAAGGAGCGAGGATTCCTCCACATTTTACACCTACGTAGAAACAGAAATCAGCAACAGATAATAAATCGAAGTGAAATATTTTACCTGTTTTTGCTTTGGGCTCATTAATTAGTGTCATTACGGTAGGTCTGCTACTCCAAAATTTACAGTAATATGCTTTGCTTGGCAGAAAACTAACAGGTTCCTTCAGTAAGATTTGGAGACTGTAAAATATATATATATAGAGTTCTTGTAAAACTGTAACACACGTTATAAATACTGTATATCTCTTACAGGCCTCAGATTTCTGTATCTCAGGCTAGAATTATGATAGATAATGAAGACTTCTTCTTTCTAAAATGGTCCAAAGTTGTGGTTCTTTGCCAATCCATCACTTAAATTGTTCACTGGATTGCGTTATATGATTAAATAATGGTTCAGCGTTAGTTACACTTTACATTGCATTTGTTATAAAGAACACAAAATATTGAAAGATTTGTAAAAACAACAAGGCTGTTTTAAGATGTTTTAAGATATAAGATGTTTTTCTGTTTTTTTCATTATTATTATTATTTCCTTTAATTCTTTGTCGATGTAAATGATGCTGTTACTTTGTCTGTTTCAGTCTGTTTATCCTGATAACTCTCACCACCCCAAGACTATCATGGTGATTCACTTAGATGTGATTCATACGATTCATTATTGATATGATTCTTTTCGATTACGGTTGCACTGTGTGTGATTAACGGTGTTACAGGCTCATGACTGTTGACCACTGATACAAACACAGGATCTATTTGTCTTTTTTTAATTTAAAAAACAAACAAACAAACAAAAAGGCTCTTCAGTAAAGTGAGTCGACTCACCTATAAGAGCCGACTGAAAGAGTCGACTCACTGTGAACGACACATGACTAACTCATGCTCGGTTTTAAACACTCACTGTTCACACTATTTAATCAAATCTCAGTAAACAAA